>NC_090178.1:23914702-24154702 GCF_024679245.1 Pseudorasbora parva | reverse complement strand
GACATTGATCCCAAACCTGCCACGAAGAACTAGCCAATTAAGAGGACTGAGAAAACCATCATGGGACAGTTTGTGAAATTTGAGGTTATGGAATGGAGGATGGCTGGCCCTGTCCGGCTCATAGTCTCCTGTGTCCTCGCTGGTAACACTCGCTGGTTTGTTTCCAGAGTTCCCACCCAGCCTCCCTCTTCTTCCTCATCTTTCAGAATCAGCTAGTTCCTTAGCCCTGCCTTAGCTGGTTCCCTTCAGCCCCATGGCTTCTCCACCGACACCTCACCACAGTGAGGCTTTACCTCAGATTTTACAGTCTCCAGTTCTGCTCAGTAAAAAAAATGGATCCCCTGGCTCCACTTCAAGCTACTGATCCCTTCACTCCACTGAACACTGAAATAATGTAAGATAACATATAATAAGTTAAATATAATTTAAAAAAAGATAAAACTATTCATAATGAAAAAATAGGAGAAATTGTTCAACTTAAATTAAATATCATAATGAAGGGGGGATTCTGAAAGACACTGTTGCTTCAATATACCTGTACATATGTACTGTATACAGTACAATATACACTCACCTAAAGGATTATTAGGAACACCATACTAATACTGTGTTTTACCCCCTTTCACCTTCAGAACTGCCTTAATTCTATGTGGCATTGATTCAACAAGGTGCTTAAAGCATTCTTTAGAAATGTTGGCCCATATTGATAGGATAGCATCTTGCAGTTGATGGAGATTTGTGGGATGCACATCCAGGGCACGAAGCTGCCATTCCACCACATCCCAAAGATGCTCTATTGGGTTGAGATCTGGTCACTGTTGGGGCCATTTTAGTACAGTGAACTCATTGTCATTTTCAAGAAACCAATTTGAAATGATTCAAGCTTTGTGACATGGTGCATTATCCTGCTGGAAGTAGCCATCAAATGATGGGTACATGGTGGTCATAAAGAGATGGACATGGTCAGAAACAATGCTCAGGTAGGCTGTGGCATTTAAACAATGACCAATTGGCACTAAGGGGCCTAAAGTGAGGCCTACTACCTACTACCATCTGAATGTCTCAACAGAAATCGAGACTCATCAGACAAGGCAACATTTTTCCAGTCTTCAACTGTCCAATTTTGTGAGCTTGTGCAAATTGTAGCCTCTTTTTCCGATTTGTAGTGGAGATGAGTGGTACCTGGTGAGGTCTTCTGCTGTTGTAGCCCATCCGCCTCAAGGTTGTGCATGTTGTGGCTTCACAAATGCTTTGCTGCACTAGTAGTCAAAGGTGCTCTTCTATCAGCTTGAATCAGTCGGCCCATTCTCCTCTGACCTCTAGCATCAACAAGGCATTTTCGCCCACAGGACTGCCGTATACTGGATGTTTTTCCCTTTTCACACCATTCTTTGTAAACCCTAGAAATGGTTGTGCGTGAAAATCCGAGTAACTGAGCAGATTGTCAAATACTCAGACAGGCCTGTCTGGGACCAACAACCATGCCAAGCTCAAAATTGCTTAAATCACCTTTCTTTCCCATTCTGACATTCAGTTTGGAGTTCAGGAGATTATCTTGACCAGGAACACACCCCTAAATGCATTGAAGCAACTGCCATGTGATTGGTTGTTTAGATAATTGCATTATTGAGAAATTGAACAGGTGTTCCTAATGATCCTTCATGTGAGTGTATATATAAATATATATGCATATATATATTACAATTGTATGTACGATGGGGAGTGGAGACGAGACGGTGAGAGAGGGAATGCGGCCTACAAACTCCTTGTGAGACTTGAAGCTGGCTTCTGCTAATGAAACTGCAAACTATCCTTTAGTAAATTTTTCTTTTAAATTAATTGCATTCTTGACTATTGGTCTTGATTTTTTCACTACTATTCTTGAGTCATAAACTATTAACCCCTAACAAGTGCCACACAGGCACTTCCATTGTAGGAATTCCACAATGCACCTGACTTAAGCTAAACGGGGCGTCTCCTCTTCGACACCTACAAATTTATACTCTTCTAGGCATTTCCACTTTGACACATATAGATTCACCAGTTCACACTTACAAATAAGTCATATAGAATAAATGGTATGCATATTTGGTGTCAGAGGAGAGGGCTCCGAGCTCTGTATTAGGCCAAACCCTATTGACTAAAACTATAAACCCTAAAATTATTGTGGAGTCGACTGTCCAACCCCTGATCTATCCAATCAACTTGTCATCAGTAATTACCACATCTATCTAATCAGCATGAGAGAGATACACACCGCACGCTCTAAGCGGTGCACAAACTCAGGTCTTTTAGCTTGGGAGTCTGACGCTCTAACTGTAACTTTTTATGTAAGCCACTAGACTAGTTTCTCTTGACACGAGGGGAGTTTACCTGCACAGCTCTAACTCACATCCATTACACTATCATGACAGATATAGTTCAGAAACAAATACAATCTGGCTGCGGGCAGAGGCCAGATATTATTGCTGGGCCACCAGTTGCTGACCACTGGGATAGATCATTTGAACATGCTCTTCTGGACTGGCAATAAAACATCATAACTTTTTGGCATAGAGCAGCCTTTAAAATTGAGTCAAGAACCCTAGGGTTCTTTATAAAACCCCAATAAACCTTTCTTTCTATGAATGTCCACCATTTAACCACTTTTTGTTTGAAATTAAATGAAAGACAGATCCATATTCTGATTTCCAGGAATGACAGTCACAACACAGTAAACCCACAAGCTGCATGTATCCTTTAGATCTAGTCATAACAGTCTGTCAACCTCATGGCGGCACAGTGTCGGGATTCAACCCAAAGGGTTGCATATTTGGACCAGTCATTTCGACTTGACACGTGGGTGGACGTGCTAACATTTCAGCTGCAGTGTTCATCCTCACGGGGGCTTACAGTAGAACAATAGAGCCTATCATTCCTTTCCCTCACAGCCTGACTGAACATCTTTCTCTACACACAAAGCAAATTATCATAAACTACAGACCACACAGATCAGTGCTCGATGTGGGTGAACTGACATTAACTCATGCCAGAGGTCAAAAGAGACACTGAAGAAGACATGGTTTTCATTAAACACTGTCAGTGTACAGAACTGGATTCATAGCTCTGTGCACAATGACACTTAAGTTTACTGTAAACTCATGACATGCCTTTGTTGAATACTCACATACACACTAGAGGGCTTGAAATGGGCATATGCCATATTTTCATTGGATTAATGATGATTTTACCAATGTAATGATGTTTGGTGTACACACACTAACACATACTTAAAAAGAGACAGTAAAGGTAAAGACTTACAAAAGATTTGTTTAAAATAAATGCTGCTCTTTTACAACCTGAAAACCTTGTACATGCTTTTCATGAAAATATAGAAGATCAACTTTTTTCATGATTGAAAATAATAAGAAATGTTTAAAAATCAGCATATTAGAATGATTTCTGAGGGATCATGTGACATTGAAGACTGAATCATGCTGAAAATTCAGCTTTGCCGTCACAGGAATATATTACATTTGAAAATATATTCAAATACTTTTCAATTCAAGTTTCAATTCAAATTCAAATATTTTTAATAAATAAATGCAGCCTGGTAAGCCTAAGTGACTTTCAAAAACAAAAATTGCTGATTGCTACTTTGTGGGTCAAATGTTTTTTTTTTTTACACGAGAAAGTAATAAAATGTCTAAACTTTAAAGAAGGCTCTTCAAAGCAGAAGAAACATACTTGAAACATACTTACCGTCTCATTTAAAAAACGTTCAGTGAACTTTAGAAACTTACCACACATGCAATTCCATAAATGAAATAATTTATATCTGAAAAAAATATTGAAATATTCATATGCTGAAACAACATGCCTGGAGAATTTAAACCTTTATCCATTTTTAGCACTCTCTGTTTCGACACACATACGCCTGAAACAAGCCTGAGGTCCATTTCCGCAGAAGAAGAAGTGTATGTGAGCTCGACTAGAGATGGGGGTGTTGGAGCTTAAGGCAGAGTGAGGATATTTTCCAGGCAAAAATTCCTTGACTCACTTTAAAGAGAAATAATAAAAGTTCCATGGAATGAATTAAGCGGCAAATATGGATGAACCAAAGCACGGCTTTTTATTTATGAAGCATATTAATGAGGCAGCCAGTGTGTGTGCGTGTCAATAAGGCATGCCAACCACAAAACATTGCATAATCCCAACACAGAGACTGCTGTCTGATCTGTGGGCACATCAAAACATATTTACACCTACAATACAGCTCAAATTCCCACAATTGCACATTATGATTAAACCAGTAAAGTATGCCGCAGAAACAAGAGCATTTTTACAGCACTCTCTAAGCTCGGATTTCTTGTCTCTAGAGTCAGATCATAGCAGTGTTTGTCCACCTGTGCTTCCATTAGACTGTGCTTCTGTCAGTGTGTGTTAGCTGGTTCACATCGGGCCCCATCTGTGTACAGTGAGGCCTGTTTCAGTGCCAAACCCCCCTGATGTCATCTCCCCTGAGTGGCCTCCTCCTTTGATGGGACCCCCAGACTAACCGAAACCAGCCCACACACAAACCTCGACTTTTTATCGACCCAACCAGCGTGCTAATCCTTGCCCATCGCCTATTTTCTTCTCACAATCTTATTTTCCTCCACATTTCCTGAGCCTAATCTCCTTCAATGCCCTGCCTCATTCCATTTATCCTTGTTTCTGCTTCCTCTGTCACCCAAAAGCCCTTTCTTTAGCATTCCATGTCTGTTTGTCTCTCTCTCACCCTCAATTACTCATGATGACGGTCATTATCTTATTAGCCAGCAATGACGGTGCATTCAGGGAAGAGAACCTATGACACAGGCTCCGGCACAATGAGGAAGCGCTGGCACCAACGCCAGATTGATGCTGAGACCGAAGAGAGAGTGCTGGAAATCCCAGCCTGCAGCAGTCAGTGCAACCAAGCTCCCCTAACCGCCATGATTTAGCACTGTGATCTCTGCTGCCAAGCTTCAGGCGTACCCGCTCATCAGGATGAGCGTGGCAGGGCAGTGGATGGCCACGTGCTCCTTTAATCAACTTACTAGCTGATTCACTCACGTCTGCTGGCAGAAATACACTGCAGAGATCTGCAAAAACATGACATTATTCAGGTTAAAAGGAAACTGTGACGTTGTCAAAAGCCAAGGACGGGGTAATGTATGCTCACTGCAGTAATTTATTGAAGAGGGTTGAGACTTCATTTACTGCTTGGGCATGGGAGCATAAATCAATAGAAATCATAATCAATACTTAGCATATGGTGAGGCGCAGCATCCCGCGGGAGAAAGTGTGTGATTGTGAGTGTGTTCATCAGGCTCGGTTGGCTTGAGCTTCTTCTGTCCCTTTGATCAAGCAAGCGGGTCTCTGTCAGCCCCCCTACAAAAGCTCACGCTCACTCACACACACATTTCAAACGCTTTGGATTTACAGTTAAGCATTAAGGGAAGACGGTGGATGACGAATTATTAAAAGTTAATGCATGGTGCTAATGCGGCCACACCGTGAAGCAAAGTCACAGCTTGGGTGTGCATTAATTATCAATAATTGAACAGCCAATTATTCCGCTTACACCGCAGTAAGCACATAAACACATCTTACATCATTGATTTACCATTGCTTAGAAAAAAGCCCGAAAAGTTGTTTTCAGAAAAAGAGAGAGGAGTGCTTTATGTGAGACTGTGTATTTATAAATTAATTTTAAAATAAATACACTGTAAAAAAAAATTATTGTTGGTTTAACTTAAAAAAGTTAGTAAGATGGTTGCATTCAAATTGTGAGTTTATTGAAATTAAACATTTGAGTTGATACAATGAAGGAAATTGGTTTAATAAATAGAAACTCTAAATATTATTTTATCTGAACCAAATAAAAAATGTGCTAAATCATGAAAATAGCACAATTTGGCATGTTTCACTGCGTCATCACAAATAAAACACACACACAATTACCCAATATGCTCAAAAAATATTTTAATAATATTTTAATAAAGGTTGTTGATTCTCAAAAATAAATTAAATTAATTTCAATGAACTTAAAAGCAACCAGTAAATACAGTGTAGAAATAAACCTATTTCTTGTCATATTTATTTGCAAGGAAATAACATAATTCCATTCAGGCACAATCTGGAACTGCTTTATATAGAGTTCATTCAGCGGCAATTATTCATCTTTGATTTAAAATAGATGTTGTGAGGGACAGACATACATCTCTTCATTGGGTTGTACAGTTATTTTACTGTTTTTGAGTCGTTCTGCAGAGGAAATACTTCAAAAATATAAACTCCATGCAATATGAGTTGTGGAAAAGTATAAGTGATCTTGGATCTTTAAACAGATTTTTACAGTGAATACCATGGAAAAAAGGTTAAGTCTTTCTATTCCTCACAGCCTCGCTTTCATAACTGTCATGGTGCAGCTCTGAATTAGGCCTTTAGCCATATGTATGTAATAATTTGCCATATGTAATATTATTATTATTTATAATTATAATATTATAATATTAGATAATTATTATACGTTGCATTATACAAATAAAGACTGTTCATATAAGCATATACAGGACACGTAAAATATGAACAAGAGTTCACTGAGGATAAACTGGATGTCTGAAAATAGTCCTAATTTTTCCTAGTCCAGCAATATAAAGTTTCTGTATAGATCGATTAGGCATAACATTATGACAGGTGGATTGAATAACACTGATTATCGCCTCATCACAGCACCTGTTGGTAGGTGGGATATATTAGGCAGCAAGTGAACATTTTGTCCTCAAAGTTAATGTGTTAGAAGCAGGGAAAATAGGCAAGTGTAAGGATTTGAATGAGTTTGACAAGGGCCAAATTGTGATGGCTAGAGCATGTCCAAAACGGCAGCTCTTGTGGGATGTTCCTGGTATGCAGTGGTCAGTATTTATCAAAAGTGGTCCAAGGAGGGATCAGTGGTAAACCAGCGACAGGGTCATGGGTGGCCAAGGCTCATTGATGCACGTGGGGAGCGAAGGCTTTGGACTGATCAAAAAGATGAGCTACTGTAGCACAAATTGCTCAAGAAGTTAATGCTAGTTCTTATAGAAAGGTGTCAGAATACACAGTGCATCGCACTTTGTTGCGTAAGGGGCTGTACATCTGCAGACCAGTCAGGGTGCCCACGCTGACCTGTCCAATGTCATAAGTGCCCACAGTGGACACATGAGCATCAGAACTGGACCACGGAGCAATTGAAGAAGGTGGCCTGGTCTGATGAATCATGTTTTCTTTTACATTATGTGGATGGCTGGGTACGTGTGTCGCTTAACTGGGGAACACATGACACCAGGATGCTCTATGGGAAGAAGGCAAGCTGGCGGAGTTACTGTGATGCTTTAGGCAATGTTCTGCTGGGAAACCTTGGGTCCTGCCATCCATGTGGATGTTACTTTGACACGTACCGCCTTCCTAGGCATTGTTGCAGACCATTAACGCCCTTTCATGGAAATGGTATTCCCTGGTTGCTGTGGACTTTCAGCAGAATAATGCACCCTGCCACAAAGCAAAAATGGTTCAGGAATGGTTTGAGGAGCACAACGAGTTTGAGGTGTTGACTCCATATTCCCCAGATCTCAACCCAATCAAGCATCTGATTGATGTGCTGAACAAGCAAATCTGATCCATGGAGGCCCCACCTAGCAACTTACAGGACTTAAAGAATCTGCTGCTAACATCTTGGTGTCAGATACCACAGTAGACCTCCCAAGGGACCATACAGATCAAAACAACAACAAATATCCAGAGTATTAAACATTTTTATGTTTTCATTAATTTCAGCATTATCAGTAGAATTATGAATGTACAGTGGTTACAGGCACAATGTAACTGAAATAGCAATAAATCTTCCATTTGTAGTTAAAGTCAAAGTCAATTTTATTTCCATAGCACATTTACAGATGGCTGAGCCACACCAAAGTGCTTTACAATTTGTAATGTACATCTGAGTGAAACAGACTATCAAAAAATGCAGGGAAGGACTCTATCATCAGTCATTCTTCTTTGCTAGAAGAAGCTATTAATGCACCACCAGACAGTTAGATGTTTCACCTGAAGATTCGAGTTTTGATACAAAATAAATAAAACATATAAATGAAACATACACTCTAAAAATGCTGGGTTAAAAACAACCCAAGTTGGGTTGAAATGGACAAACCCAGGTTGTTTGAATGGGTTCATTTACTAGGGTTCAAACAACCCATTTTGTAAACCCGATTGCAAAAAAGTTGGGACACTGTACAAATTGTGAATAAAAAAGGAATGCAATAATTTACAAATTACATGAACTTTTATTTTATTCACAATAGAATATAGATAATATATCAAATGTTGAAAGTGAGAAATTTTGACATGTTATGCAAACATTGGCTCATTTTGGATTTCATGAGAGCTACACATTCCAAAAAGTTAGGACAGGAGCAATAAGAGGCCGGAAAAGTTAAATGTAGGAACAGCAGGAGGACCAATTTTGCAACTTATTAGGTGAATTGGCAGTATAAAAAAAGACCTGTCAGAGTGGCAGTGTTTCTCAGAAGCAAATGGTAAATGGACTGCATTTATATAGCACTTTCAACAGACCCATGGCCATCTAAAACACTTTATATTGCCTCACATTCACTCATACACCGACAGCAGTGTCAGCCATGCAAAGCACCATCCAGCTTGTCAGGAGCAGCTGGGGTTATGTGTCATGCTCATGGACACCTCGACATTTGGTCAGGTGGAACTGGGGATCGAACCACATGAACTATATGAACCACTAAGCCACTGACACTCAGAAGTCAAGATGGGCAGATAAATATCAGATAAAGTTTTTCGGAGAAAAATTGCAACAAGTTTGAAGTTATCATCATCAACAGTGCTTAATCTCATCCAAAGATTCAGAGAATCTGGAACAATCTCTGTGTGTAAGGGTCAAGGCCAGAAAACCATACTGGATGCTCGTGATCTTCAGGCCCTTAGACGGCACTGCATCACATACAGGAATGCTACTGTAATGGAAATCACAACATGGGCTCAGCAATACTTCCAGAAAACATTTTTGGTGAACATAATTCACTGTGCCATTTGTCGTTGCCGGCTAAAATTCTAAATCATCTAAACATGATCCAGAAGCGCAGGTGTTTTCTCTGGGCCAAGGCTCATTTAAAAGGGACTGTGGTAACGTGGAAAACTGGTCTGTGGTCAGATGGATCAAAATTTGAAGTTCTTTTTGGAAAACTGGGACACCATGTCATCCGGACTAAAGAGGACAAGGAGAACCCATGTTGTTATCAATGCTTAGTTCAGAAGCCTGCATCTCTGATGGTATGGGGTTGCATGACTGCTTGTGGCATGGGCAGCTTACACATCTGGAAAGACACCATCAATGCTGAAAGGTATATCCAAGATCTAGAACAACATATGCTCCCACCCAGATGTTGTCTCTTTCAGGGAAGACCTTGCATTTTCCAACATGACAATGCCAGAGCACATACTGAATCATTTACAACATCATGGCTGCGTAAGAAGGATCCGGGTACTGGCCAGCTTACAGTCCAGATCTTTTACCCATAGAAAACATTTGGCACATCAAGAGGAAGATGTGACAAAGAAGACATGACAGTTGAGCAACTAGAAGCCTGTATTAGACAAGAATGAGACAACATTCCTATTCCTAAACTTGAGCAACTCAGTCCCCAGATGTTTGCAGACTTTTATAAAAAGAAGAGGGGATGCCACTTTTTGGCCACTTTTTTTAATTATGTTGATGCCATGAAATTTAAAATCAACTTTTTTTTGCCTTAAAATGATTCATTTTCTCCTTTTAAACTTTTGATATGTCATCTGTGTTGTATTCTGAATAAAATATTGAAAATTGAAACTTCCACATCATTGCATTTTGTTTTTATTCACAATTTGTACAGTTTCCCAATTTTTTTGGAATCGGGTTTGTATATTTATTTTTTTATTTATTATTTTGTTGGTCATTACATTGGATCAAAAGAAACAAATGGAATAAAGACATATTAGAGAAGAAAAAATATATATGTTATTCCTATTTTGTGCTCTGTCCTCTGAAGGACCCAAGGACAATAAAAGACATGGCAGAGTCCTGGTGTCTTCTACAGAGGTCATGTGTGAAAATGATTAGCTGTTTCATAACAGAAAGTCATATTCTAATTTGAAACCTCATAACATTTTCCTGAGATGTTGATTTCTGACAAACAATTTGAAAATTAGTCAGATTTAAATGATAACTACAATATATTTTCATATTTCCGTGAGAGTGCTAAATTTGATCAATCAGTCATTTTAAAGACCAAGGAGAGGGAGTAGTCATGGTAAAAACCTCTAAACAGTTGGTTCTCTGCAAAGCGCTGAATGCACTGCAGGGGAATTTGAAAAATAAGCTTAAATGATAAAACAATAGATCATTTTTCAAAACTGAAAATCTGGACACTTTCTGGTAATATTTAGTCAATATGTTTTATAGATGCAAAGTAACTGCAGTAACTGCAAATCTCTCAGAAATTAAAGTTCTAAGAAAAGTTATTTTAAGTCTGCCCACTGCAGACCTATATTTCTGTCTGTTTCTGAAATGGTGCATTTATTCAACACTATGCACAGCACATACTGTGTGCACACACACACACACACACACACACACACTTCATCTCTTCAAAACCACCAAAAATCTTACTCACGTTCTTACATCCTCAACTTCAACATCTCTCTGACATTATTAACAATAGATCAATTATTCTGTCATAGAGAATGCTGCTCACCACTTCCTGATAGAATAATGCTGCTTAATTCTCTAGGTTTATGAGTAATCTGACTCAGCATCTCTCACTTTTCCCGACAGAGATGACTTCACACTGCAGTCCACAGAACGAGCGCTACCACTGGCAGGAATATAAGAGAAAGGGGAAAAATTCAAGAACAATCGATCGGTTTATAAATGGAAATAATAGATTTTCTCTGAGTGCTTTTTAAAAGCGTACAAACAAATACACTCTTTCTCTTTCTTTCCTCAATTCTCTCTCCCTTTCTTCTCTTTTACTCCTCCAAACAATCCCTCGTTCCCTCCCCCTGTCTGTTTGCGCTTTTCCCCCACATCGAGCTGATCCACTCTTCATCAGCATGCAAAGCAGTTGGGTTCCAGCTGTGAACAAGGGATTGAAATGGAAATAAAGGAGGGCAGAAGAGCAGATTACACTCCTCCAGCACACGTTTTGGGGAGAAATTGGGGAGAAGGGTCAGAAGATAAGGTGGAGGAATGAAAGGGCATTTATTGCCCCTAACAGGGGCAATATTTGTGTACTTAAGCTGCTAAGAGCACAGGGTGAGAATTAAAGAATGAATGGCATTAAAAGAATGGTAGAAATGGTAGTTTAAAGATGACTGGAAGCTAACAAAGGTAAGGAACAAGTGATATATTTTGCGGTAAGTGCCTGTCACTCATTTTTAACAGAACTTACTGACAACTATGATTATGTTACATGAAATTAAGACATACGATTATATAGGAACTAAAGACATGATGGCTGAACAATACACCACAATAATATACTTATCTAAATTATTATAAATGAATAAATGGTATTTTTTTCAATATTTTTATTAATGTGAATAATCCCTAATCAATAATTCCAGTCAAGCTGTAGAAAGATATGAAGGATGATCAGTGGAAACAGAATGAACCTGAACTCAATGTTGAGTGTTACGGTAAAGAGCATGGCAAAGTGATGATATAAAGTCAAATGATGATTACATTTGCAATAATAATGATTATAAAATAAGATGATAATGAAATGCATTTTATAATTATTAAAATAGATACAATTTTACACATTTAATCCGATCCCCTGACAAATACATACATTAGAAAATAAGGTATCTTTTAATGATCAGAACAATTGAACTTAGAAGAACCACCTTCTTGTTTGAAGGCATGTTTATACGATGACGATGTACTAAAAACGCAATGTTTTTCCTTTGCTTTTTTTGCGCACAATATTTTCCGCTTTTATCCATGCCAGGCCAGTAGTTGGCGATGTCATTTACGCTCCTATAGACTGAATACGTAATACACATGCGCATGACGTCCCCCGTTTTCAAAAATAAGCATTTTTTTGTTTACATGGGGATGGTAATGGTTATCATTTTCAACAAAAAAAAACTTCTCAAATTCCTTGAATGCAGTATTTGCATCGATACACTCTAAAAAATGTTGGGATGTTTCAATCCAATGTTGGGTCAAATATGGACTAACCCAGCAATTGGGTTGGTTTAACCCAGCGATTGGGTTGTTTTAATTCTGCGGTTGGGTTAAATATTTGCTTAAGACAACCCAATCGCTGGGTTAAACCAACCCAATTGCTGGGTTAGTCCATATTTGACCCAACATTCGGTTGAAACAACCCAACATTTTTTAGAGTACTTAAATGATCACTTATAAGCTTTGCTCAAAAGCAATTATTCATACAGGATTAATTATATTAAGTAACATTTACTTACCATTTTTAAGCGACAGCCCTAATAAATAAACCCATTCGACTCTTTCATCTTAATAATCATAGATAGTAAGTACAAATCAATTGAATAGTCATACAGTCTGCCAAACACCCAAAGAAACTCATTCGGCACTAAAGTCAGGGCTGGAAATGCCACAATGGGTCATTTCAAATGGAATAAAACATGCTATTGCATAATTTTTTTTTTTTTAATCAGGCAGCAAGAGCAGAGTGGCAGTTATGCTTGCAGGTTGCAGGCCACTTTAATGGGCAGAGTCTTTGTACTCACCCAACCATTACTCCCATAGGGTAAGGAGTAGTAGCAGTGCATTGTTATTCATGAAATGCTGTGTGTGCTGTGCTACAGATTTAAAACACAGCCAGACATGAGGCACAGCTGTAACAGATGCACCGCGGTTGTGATGAAAAATGAAAAAGAGGGTCATTCATATATCAAAAGACAGGGAAGCATGACTCCCCATTACTGTAGAGGAGAACAGCCTCAGGCAAACGCATAATGTAACACTAAATGTCTGTCTGTTACAGTTGCGCAGCCCTAAAGCAGGTTCAGGCCTTTCATCTGCTTCTGAATATGCAGATGACTTTCAGAATGGGACAAAGTGAGATGCAAAGTTATAATCTCTAACAGTTTTCTCTGGAGAACACAACAAATATTCAAGTGCTTTAAACCCACAGTTCCATTTCTGTTCTGCAAGTAATTTTCCTAATTTTCCTAATTTTTAATGTAGTAGACACCTCACTTTCATTTCATTTTCTCTTTGAAAAGATAACGATGATGTATTCAACACAACCTGGCATGCTAATGGATCTCAGAGCAATGACACAATGTCTCCTTTCTGGAACATTGTCCCCGAAATCTTACTGTCCTGATTTGACTGTAGCATTAGCATTCCACGTGAGCTCTCTCCTGAGCTTTCTCCTTCAAAAGCAAGGGGACAGTCAGTGTGCTGTACCCAGACAGTGGTCTCAATGTCTCACTGTGGCTCTTCACAACCTGACAGACAAGCTCTAAGACTGGAAGATAAAAGGTCTCAGACCTGGTCACTCTCTCTCTCTCTCCAGCTCAATTCTCCCAGTTCGAAAACAACATGCAACCCATACAGGCTGTGTGAAGTATCAGGAAACAGATTGAGAAAAGGAATGACTCGAAACACTGGTTTCAGACTCCCCTACTATCATGTGTTTCCCAAATGCATGCTCAAATGTGAACAAGCGAACTGATTTACCTCAAAGGAATTTTAAAACAGCCTTGTCAAACAGACAATGCGCATTTTGTGATTGTGTGAGTGTTTTCATTGTATTAAAAAAAACACTAAAACACTTTTCAAAATAACTTGTGCTCCACAGAAGAAAGCCATACGGGTCTGGAACGACATGGAGGTGAGTAAGGCCCTGTTTAAATCTGGTATTAAGATGTGTTTTGGTCGATCAGATCACAAGGAGACAAGGGAGTCTCTTTTGTCCACTTTCAACCACTTCTGTCCTGATTTCTTCAAGGAGATGTGAGCGGGTAACTGTATGGGCTTTTTCAGATCTTTCACTCAAAAGGACAAAATAAACTTGTGCAATTTACATAACTCACCAAAGATGACAGAAAAACAGACAGAGAGCATCAGATTTCGTTTATGCAGTTGCAATCCCACGCCGAGTGCAGTGAGTATGTGTTAGAAATCATGAATGGTGAGAGAACATTGTGCTCAGTGCATTTTTCGTCTTCAAAACAATTTTGGGTCTTCGGTCAACAAAGTTTAAATCCCGTCTGGCTAGCGCGCTTCCCATGTTTCTGCGCTAGGTCAGTAAGCGGCCTTTTCCAGATTTTAGAACCACAGCAATCGGGTCAAATGCGTTTTCAACTACCTCTGAAAGTGGTTAAAAGTGGACAAACTCAAAATGTTTTAGACCCTGTTAACACTGTACTGTACACCAAGCATCGCCCTTGTGATCCAATCAACCAAAACACATTTTGAAGCCAGGTGTGAACAGGGCCTAAGTTATGACAGAATTGCCATCCCTATCCAAATTAAGGGCCAACTGAAGACAAACAAAGACTTGTATTACTCAACCCCTACAAAATAAAGTAGCTTTCACAACTAGCAGTCAGAGAGAGAATAGTATATTCTGTCATTCAGATAAGATGTTAAACAAAGGTATTAAGGTAATTCAAAATCCCAAATTTTATGATTGGCCAAATTTGCCAGTCATCCCCATATCCTGACTGGCTTCATCACTCTGTCTCCTCTCCACCAATCAGCTGGTGTGTGGTGAGCGTTCTGGCACAATATGGCTGCCGTCACATCATCCAGGTGGATGCTGCACATTGGTGGTGGTTGAGGAGATTCCCCCCTTCCCTTCCAAACGCTTTGAGTGCCCAGAAAATTGCTAAATAAATGTAACAAATTAATTTTTAATTAATTATTAATTATTATAGTCCCACTCTGTCCAACACACACATTTCTCATGTACAATTCCTCAGAACTACATCCACCAAATGATCTGGCACACCTACTTACAAACAGCATGCCTGAACTCTGAAGGGAGAGAAAAGCGGGAGAACTTTGCCCAAAGTAAAAAAAAAAAAAAAGTAATATTCCATTCAACACATTGCTAAAGCAGAAGAACTATCATACCATCAGCACTGGCCAGCCATAAATAATCCATTCCTATCTTTTTAGAGAGTTCACCCACTCTAATAACCCTAACTCATGCGTGTCTGTTCGGGCTGCTCTAACCAACGGCAGGGCTCTGGACTGTCATACGAGACTCAATAAATAACTGCAGGTATGTGCATGGCTTATGTTCACATTTCTCTGGACACTGTTCGAAGTAAATATTTAATACCAAGATGTTGCAAAATTCATATTCCTGCACGGAGGAGTGGGATGGTGGATGTGCATTGTCTACATAAGTGAATGGGAGAGGAATTGGCTGATAGGAGTAAACGAGAGCAGGACTCCAGGCCAGAAGCTGTTAAGATAAGACCACACATACTCGGGGGGATCAGAAGAACTGAGAGCTTATAGTGAACAGTGGTTTGAGTTGAAAGAGAGGTGAAGTGATGGTAGCCACTGAAGGAGGGCTGCGCAGGTGAGAGAAATACAACAGATATAGGAGAAGTTTCTGGTTATCAGCTTTTGTGATTAGATGAGAAGGAGGTGTTTAAGAGCGAAGACAGAGACCCCCCTCTCTAACCCCAAACAGTCTTCTATTTGGATGAGTGTGAACAGATTATCCTTCAGAATGTAGATGTTTCTGATAACATCATGTTGCAAGAACATACAAGCCTTACTATAAAATTCACTTTGGATAAGACATTCCAGATTTACCAGATGTTAAATATGTATATAAATGTTTTTATGGACTGTGTAAGCAGTCTGCCATGGAGCAGTCAAAGCCGGTCAAATTTCCATGAACGTTTGAGAGCAAGCTGACTGAGCATCTGCCGTAGTAGATGTATGTATGAATATCTATAACTGCTATAGGTCCCAGCAGATGATTTGGTAACACGGGTGTTTGACAATTACAATTCATGCTTAACTGATGAATAGATAATCATGAGTTAATGTATGACTCATGAAGAACTAAAACATTTATTAATGATTACTGCATCACCAACTAATGAAGACTGTATATTATTAGTAGATTAATTAATACATGAATTGCTATTAATTAATGATTACTGCATCATCAACTAATGAAAGTTCTATATGATTAATAGATTAAGTAATCATTAACTTGTTATTAGTTTAATGTGTCATATTATATTAATTCCCTAATAACTAATGTAAATGAATGCATTAATTACCACAATGGGTCTTAACTAATTCAAAAGCCTTAACCACACTGCCATATTGCTTAACAATTAGTTAATAGTCATTTGCCACAACAAGTAAAGTCATAAGATCATGATACCTTAGCAAATGGTTAGCTAATGATTGATTAAAGCAGACTACTGGAAGCTGAAATGTATGGCTTTGACCTATTGTAATTAATGCATTAATTTACATTATTAGTCAATATTTTATTAGGGAATTAATACATGATTCCATATTTAATAAATTGTTTAGTTCTTCACTAGTGTTCTTCACAATATGTGTCTGTTTTCTTTCTCTTGAGATTTCAAACTTGATGCCTAAGACCTGAATATTATGATCACTTTGCGAGGGATATCCTCGCTGAAACAAAGAAAGATATATATGACCAATACTTAAAGTACTTTTTCTAAACTCTTATCATGACAACACACCTACATCACACCAATTGGCCAAAATAGTTATTTTTCTGCCCAAAACCACATTTTGTTAAATTATTGCAAGCTTTACATTTCAAAACACTAAAACCATTTTTCTACTTATACCAAGTCTATTACAACGCAGAAAATCTCAAAATTAAATAATTCTGTCAAAACACTAGCACTAGTTTTCTATTCAATGTGAACATCATCAATCATAGAATGACTGTCAAAATACTTACACTTGATGGCATTAAGAAAACTGCATTACTTGTCATGTTTCCATTCTATCGGCAGACAATATGAAATCCTTTTACTGTAAGCCATTCTACATTTTAGGTTGAGTGTTGAATTTGTGAACTTGGCAAACATACTATTTAAAGTGAGGCATTTAGAATGCATAGTACAAAAAACTGCAAATAACAGAATTGCTATAGCAGCTGGGCAAATGGATCCCATATGCAGAACTTTAGTTGCCACCTCGATTGATATTCTTTTTTTATTTTTTCCTTTCATTTTTTTTTTGGGGGGGGGGGGGGGGGTACTGAAATCGTTGTAGTAAAAGTTTTACATTAAGCTATTACTGAAATGAAAACATGAAATTACGCATGAAATTAATTCTGTCTTTTTTCTGCATAAATGTGATATTATAAACTAGGAATGGGGGGGGGGGGGGCAGAAATATGCTATGTGTGGAAAGAAAAAAGTACAGTCCTGACCCAACAACTCCTTAAACTCCTCTCCTTCGCCCAGACATTTTTCTTTCTCTCTCTGCTCCACTGTGTTGTTCTGTATCCACATTGAACAACAACAATTCAAAGAGTCCCTCCTTTTACATGTCCAAGAAATGGAAAGAACTTCAACATCTTGACTATACATCAGACTGAGATTGGATTCTCAATATTTCAGTGATCTGTTACCCAAAAACACTCATCAGTTGTTTCCATATTTTTCATCTCTTTTGAGATGCTGTTGTTGCAGAAGTAGAGGTTTTGTTCTATATTTAAGGTTTGGAACATCAGGTCTTCATGTCTGACATTCTGTGTTTAAGCATTTGTAAGTAAGACCAGAAAGATCTGTGATATTGTTAAGGGTAAGCTATGAATAAGAATTTTAGAAACGTGTTAATAGACTGTGTGAAAACAACATGAATTGTGTTATTGGTAAGGTCACAACAGACAAAAGTAGTGCTAATTGTGTTTAGAGTTTTGAAAATGTGACTTCAGATTGGACAGAAGGATATTACTAGGCAACATTTATGAAAAATTAAATGGCGTTTTGATTGATAATATGCCAAAGCTAAAAATAAATTACCTGTAAAATATTCTCTGTACTCCAGCACAAAATGGCTCTCTCGCACTATGGCGTGAAAGATTAGTTGACCAGTGCAGGTTTTCAGAGAATGCGGTTGTGATTCCTGAAAATTTGGTTAAAGAATGCGGTTGCCATTCCCATAAATAACCCCACTATGTGTGAACGTATTAAGGATTCAAAGACAGAACTGACAACCGAATACTGAAATTTAAAATTAATCTAAAAAACTGTACAAAGAGTTTAGTTTTATTAAGTAAAAATAATAAATGTATTATTTCTAATAAAACAAAAGAGTAGTGTAAAACTTTGATTGCTATAAAATAAGTATGCAATATGCCTATTTAAATGAATACAAATAAATATTAATATGATTTCATCTTTTACATTTTTGACTAATCATACCAAATTGGCATGTTAAATTGCCAGCCCTACTTTTTTATCTTCCTAATAGTTTTTCTTCCTTAAAACCTGACTGGTTCGTAGCTCTGGTTCTCTTTGACAGGTGTTTGACTGTGTCTGGCAAATGTATATGTACCCAGATCAAGTGCCAAACAGACACACTCAAACACAGTGTTTCTAACCCGCATCTGCTCATAGCTCGCCTTTTGCCCTCCAAACAGGTGTTATGTCCAAGGGAGCAGGCCATGCCATGTGCCTGTTGAGTAAAGACAACACAGGCTTGTCTGCCCTGAGGCTGTGCCACACACACAGGGAAGCATTACAGCCACACAGAAGATTATTACACAAAAGCACCAGGACTTGCTGCACCACCTGCCCCAAACACAAACAGAGCTTGATGGGTAGATTAACAAAGACGCCACGCAGAAGCTGAGTGTCAGCGACAGTCGGCGGGAAGGACGGTCTCAGGGACCATTTAGAACACGCTCATTTAAAAAGCGAGATGCAGCGCTGTCAAAATGAAGGGGGAAAAAACAGAAAGTTGAGCTTCCTGTAAAAGTGCAGTCATACTTAACGACGCTCAACTCATTTTCAGTAGCATTTCAATAGACCCCAGAGGAAAAAGTGTTTAACATAATGAGCTTTGTGAGTGTTCCTACTCAAATCCGTTATTAGCTTTTCCTTTTTCTTCAAAAAGACATCCAACACCAACAACAATAGCTGTTTACTTTAGCTAGTGGACGGCAGAGGAAAAAAAATATTTACCCACACTTCAACATTGTGTGAAGATCTCTGTGTAAATGGACAACCAAACAAAAGGTTTGTTTAACAGGAACATCCGATATCTTAATCTTTTTATACATTATGTCCATGCGTTTACCCGCCCTGTCATCCTGATCTGCTGTCATATATATCTCTATCCTGCAGAAAAATAGAAGAAGGGTGTTGAGTGGCTTCGAGACTTCACTGATAATACAGTTATTTTTGAGGAAGCAGCTTGCGGCCCAGAAATCCTCCAATCAACGCAACACAGTGGAAAATGACAAAAACCAGACAGTCTATTAGCACATACACATGATGGAGCCTGTTAACTAGCGATGGGTGCTTCTGAAACATGATCGCTTCGCAATCTTTTTCAAATCATTTGTTTCAAACCAGTGATAGGAAGTTCCATAGTCATGTGATTTCAATAAACTAGACATTGTTGCGTCATAACTGTCTTAAAATGCCAGTAGTTCAGTAGACACATTTGTATAGGATAATAAAAAGTTTTAGTTAATAGTCTCTTATTATCCAAGCTCTTCATAAAACAAGCCCCACAATTTAAAATAAAATAACACATTATGCATACACCTCATATTTTATGATATAAGATTTGCGTTTATTAGATACACTTTTATTTGAAACATTTGCATTTAGTTTGTAAAATGTGTTTTTAATATATATATATTTCTGTTGCATTTACAGTTTTGATCAGTACACTCTCAGAAAAAAAGGTACAGTGGACGTACAGTTTTGTTCCTTGGGGGGAAAGAAACTTATAACTGCACCTTTAAAAGTACACAATTGGTCCTTAGGGTACAATTATACCATTGTTTTCCTCTAAGAGGTACAAAAATGAAGTAGTGATGGCTACTTGTACCTTAAAAGGTACAATGTTGCTAAGCATTTGTTTCTCCCATCACTACTGTTAACATTTAATTACGAAAGTTGTGAAAGTCTTTTCTTCCCTGCTTGTGACATATTCAGGTGAAAAGGCTTCTCAAACTTGAAAAAAATGTAGGTCGGGACTTGAATTTATCTATCGGGAATTGAATGTGGTTTGTTGAGTGTGCTCTAGAGTGCATCATTCGGGATCCGGAAGTAAACTTTGTTAATTTTCTCCATGGGGAAAATATTTATTTTGAACAATAACTTATATAAACCTTTAAAGTCAGACCTACTGTGAGCTACAAGGTTGTTAAGGCCCGTTCACACCAAACATCTCAATATTAAAGACTATAGTCTATAGCAGAGTTCACACCACAGCTCTCATGATAACGGCACAGGGAAACAATATCTCTGTATCACTTCCAGAACGATTTTTCTCCAGCGATAAACGATAAAAACACTGATAGTCAATCAGAATTCATTCTGTTGTAATAATCTTGGGAATTTACAGTGACAGACAACTATGTGCTTTGAATGAACAAAACTACACCGCCTGCTGGTGTGGACACTAATATAGTTAACATTATAGTTATCATTCTTAGTGTGAATGGGCCTTTAATCCATGATAAATGCTTCTGCTGAAGCCATAAACCAAGTTATTTCAGCTTATTTTTTAAAATAATCGTGTTTAACAGTAAAATTCCTAGTAAAAATCGACATTACATAATGCTGTACCCACCCACTGCCCTATGAAGCACCGCAAATTATGTAATTATATATATATATATATATATATATATATATATATATATATATATATATATATATATATATATATATATATATATATATATATAATATATAATATATATAATTACATAATTATAATACGCCATAAAATGCGTATCATATGCACGCGAAAAACAGCGTGCCATAGACACGCCAAAATGAGTTTTGGCGTATACATTCCACGACATTGCACACTCGTACTATTTATATGCATTTTTGTGAGAATACCCTGTATATATATATATATATATATATATATATATATATATATATATATATATATATATACAGTAGCGGCCAAAAGTTTGAACACATTACTGTTTGTAATGTTTTTGAAAGAAGTTTCTTCTACTCATCAAGCCTGCTAGCCTAACAAGCCAGACCCACATCAAGATGTTTGGTCTGGAAACTCACCATAGACAGGGCTCAATCCGAGGGGCGGGATAAACGGTTGTCTTTCAAACTCCCTCTGCACACGATAGGATACGATACACCAACCAGAGCAACGAAGGTGAAACAGAGCTTGTTGATGGATTAAACATTCACCGTATCCGGTCGGCTAAACTCCGAACACATCTCCCCTTTTTAAGAATGACTTCAGTGCCGTTCATTGTTCTTTTCTCAGAGAAAAGCTTAAGTCCAAGTCTTCCAGAGTCGCAGTCAAAGCTGTTTCGAAAGGCCGCCGCCGTTCGCCAGTTTCTGTGTTTACTAGAAGCACGCAAACGCAACTCGGCCGTCGTCATTATGGCCCCGCCCGCCCGCCGATTCTATACACGATGTGATTGGCCCGTTCAGATTGTGAGGAACACAGCTCAGAAGGGTATTGAGAGTTCCTAGTCGACACGTGCGGGCAGATTAAATTTGCTGCCGCTAGGGTGCGTCTAGATTTCTAGGCTACAAGCCTGCATTTATTTGATAAAAAATACAGTTTTTTTTAAAAAAATAGTGATATATTATTACAATTTATAATATTTGGTTTCCAATTTTTTATACTTTAAATTATCATTTATTTCTTTGATGTAAAGCTGAATTTTCAGGATCGTTACTCCAGTCTTTAGTGTCACATGAAATCCAGTCTATCACTAGCCTGACAAGCCAGACCCACATCAAGATGTTTGGTCTGGAAACTCACCATTGACAGGGCTCAATCCGAGGGGCGGGATAAATGGTTGTCTTTCAAACTCCCTCTGCACGCTATTGGATAGCGCTGCAACCAACCAGAGCAAAGAAGGTGAAGCAGAGCTTTGATAGATTAAACTTTCATCGTATCTGGTCGGCAAAACTCTAAACACATCTTCCCTTTTTAAGAATGACTTCGGTGCCGTTCTTTGTTCTTTTCTCAGAGAAAGCTTAACTCCAAAGTCTTCCAGTCGCGGTCAAAGCTGATTCAAAAGACCGCCGTTCGCCATGTTCTGCGTTTAATAGAAGCACGCAAACGCACACCGGCCGTCATTATGTTAAGCCACACCCACCGACTCTATACATGATGTGATTGGCCCGGCCAGAGTTTGGTTTTTACAGCTCAGACATGTATTGAGAGTTGCTAGACGATACTCGCGGCATATTAGATTTGCTGCCGCTAGGGTGCGTAGATTTCTAGGCTAGTCCATCACATGATCCTTCAGAAATCATTCTAATATTCTGATTTATTATGAGTGTTGGAAACAGTTCTGCTGCCTAATATATTTGAAAGTTCAAAAGAACTGCATTTATTCAAAATAAAAACATATTTTCAAATAATATATCCCATCCATGCGCCAGTAAACAGTCGTGAGCAATGGAGCAACGTGAGCACAAATAAATTTTTATCAAAATAATGGAGGTTATTTTGATAAAATAAAAAAAATTGTACGGGTAAATTAGATTGAATAATATGATGAGGATGCGCACACATTAATAATCGATAAATACTGTAATATTCCATAATAAAGAAAGAAAAAAAGATTTGTCCATTTTGATTTCATGGTGACTTTAAACAGACGACATTACTTAACTGAATTATAATGTCGTAGGCTAATCTTAATTGTAGTAATTACAGTTTTTAATCTCCTCTATATACACCCACAGTCTCCATTGTGGAAACAATAATGGCCTGGAAAGTTAACAGAAGTAGCTAACGTGAAGGGTGCAGCAGGGGCTCGGGCTATCGGCGGCGGCGTCGTTGGAGGCCAAGCCGCATTCAGAGAGTAGCAAGTGAACAAACAGCAACATCTTCTAAGCCCGCATTCATGACATTCTCCTCTATCACTCAAAGGCATGTTTATCTTTCTCTCTTGCTTCCAAATTACAGGGTAGAGACAGAGAGAGGGAGTGGTTCAGGTGCTCCCAAACAGCTGGCGAGTTGAAAGGGGAGGAAGGAGGGATGAAAATTTTGCAAATGAATATCTCTTGAGAGATGAAGGGCAAACGCAGAAACATTAATTATGTTGACGACTGATTTTGTAAAAAAAAAGAGATTCTGTATTTCCACTGATAAACTGACATTGAGCTGCATTGTTGACACAGAGAATGAAACAACTTCCCAGGGAACATCTGAACACACATTGTGTAAATGCAGCGTCAAGCGAACGGTAAACAACACAAATCACCAGTGGAACATCTCCACTGTCTGCAGTGACATCGACGTGACCAAAATGTGCTGATATATTTTTTTGTTTTGATGCTAGTCTATGTGATTATTATAACAAACTATTTTGTACTTGTTACATTTTTTCCCTTAAGGCCTACGTGTGGTGCATTTAGTAGGCTAGATTTTATTTTGATACAGCTCGCCTTCGCGGTCCATACATTTCTTAATCTTTGCTGCACTCTGGCGTTCATTAACCGTAGATAGCTAACTAGGGTCCAACTTTTTTTTTGCTACTGGTGAATTAAAATTTGCCTGTCTCGTCCAACAATTAACCTGTAGAATTAATTAACGATATGTTGTCCCCATTGCAAATAATGTGTTTTTCGCTGCATGGTGTTTGCTAAATTCAAAATAGCAACTGCTTTTAGCAGACACGTCCACAGCACTGTCATCTATGGTACGATTTAAAAAAATGTAGGCTTAATAAATGAAAGGTCGCTGCAGAGCAGCTATGTGTTTACATTTAGCCGTCCTATATAATTATGCACGTGCACGATTATTGAGTATGGACGTTGGTTCTCATTTTTACCCAAGCATTTTATTTTATTTTTAGAATTTGTATTATATGTTCTTGTTGTGTTTGTATTGTGTATGTGCACTGGAATTCTTGTGTGCAAGCACACTTGGCAATAAAGCCCTTTGTGATTCGGATTACCTCATCAGTTCTTTGAATTAGTGAAGGTTTGATGAAATCTTCCGACTAACAGTCCCACCTACCGGCCGGAACAAGTATTGCTCAAAACCATTGAAAAACTGTTAGCAGGGGCCAGTTGCATTGACCTCTAGCGGTGCTCTTAGGCTACAGTTAACACTTTGGGTCTTCAAGTTCACTTAAACCCCAAACGTTGCAGAAAGATTGTACTTTATTGTACATGTTTAATAAAAATGATATATGCATTTTCTTTTTTTACTTCTCAATTAAGTTAAATGCTGCGTTTTGCACTTTGCATAAGACGTGTTGTTTCGGCATTCTGATACTGCTTTTAAAATTTAGACAGCTATTGCAGTCTTTCACTGTTTGTTTTTTAAGTTCACCCACAATAAAAAAGACTGACATGCTTGATAACAGATTATTTAGAAATGTAATAGAATCCAGAACGCTGAATTGAAGTGTCAAGTCAAATAAAAATCACTGAGAACTTCTACATAAACTCACATCATTGTGCTTAATGAATCAGACACGTGGTAGTTCCAATTTTCTGTTGAAAACTGATCTGACAAGTGCAGTGCTATTTTTTGAATGCCAAAATCTTGCATACCAAAGAAAATGAGTAGAGAATTTAGACTAATTGTTTATGAAATGGGTTCTACCTTGGGACAAAATTGAAGCATTTCTTACAATACAATTTTAATAAATTGGCAAACATGTTAAACTGTCTGCCTTGCCCGAATAATAAAAAATGCATTATCCAGATTCAATATCTGCAGTCACATTTGAATTCAATTTAATATTTTTGCAACTTTGTCTCACCTAAAAAAAAAAAAAGCTACATGTCCTCTCCTGTAAAATGCTACAGGCTCTGTTCATTCACCAGATCAGTTTCTAACAGTTGTTTGTGTATTTTTACATTTGCTTATAGTGAATGCAAGTCTCATGGTATGGCAAAACCCATTGAGAATCATTTAGATCAAAAACTAAAATTTGAGAGGGATAATTTAAAAATTAAACTAACATTTTCAAAACTATATGAATGATTCAGTTGAACATGATTTTGCAGAACTTAATTGCCTAAAATGTTATAAATATATCATCCATGATTTAATGAAGCATTTTCCTCAAAACTATAATTGACTATCACCAAGTTGTCTCAAACAAGCTACAGCACAAAGTTAAGGAAACAAAGCAGCAACATTTCATATTTCCCTGCAAATTTGTGATTGGATTAATTTAAGATTCTAGCTTTGAATGTCGGAGGATGATTTTTTTCCTTCTTTAAAAGGTTTTTTGTTGTCGTTTCAGACAGTCTGTCGGGAATCACTCTTATAGGGTTATATACATTTTCACAAACTTTTTTGAACACTGATCTAGTTTAGTTGGCATACACTTGGTGCATGTCTTATAAAATTTTAAAAAATAAACATCTGGGAGAAAGAGAAGAGGAAAGTTGGGAGAATATGAGTATTGGAACCGAGCAATCTGGCTTAAAGTGACATCAGCTTTGTAAAGAGCTTTGTAACTTATATACAAGTATTTAAATAAGTTTAAGTTAGTCGTATATGCTAGTACGTCAGATGGAGCATCACTGAATGACAAACCATGATGACTGTGCATTTATACAACAATAATAAAATAATACATTGGCATAAAAAAGGAAATTTACTTTGATACTTAAGTACTTTTGAAAACAAATACTTCTGTACTTTTACTAGAGTAAAAATCTGTTTTTACAACTTTCACTTGTAACGGCTTAATATTTGACCAGTAGTACTTTCACTTTTACTCAAGTAAAAGAGTTGTGTACTTAGTCCACCTCTGATCATGGGATGATTTGGCCTCAAGTAATGGAGAACTCCTGGCTGCCAACACAAACTAAACCTTATATTACACGAGCCCACATGATGGCACTGTTACTGTGCAGCAACCACACACTTCAGCTCAGTTTGACGGCTATGCATTCATCCATTAACCGCTTCAAATTCCTCTGCCAAAACTAGCAGAAGGGAAATAAAGACACTTGTCTTAATGAGTAAATCAATCAGCATCCTTGCCAAGTTACACAAATCCAGCCTTACTGTTCATCAGACTCTAAGAAGATGATGCAAGCAAATTGCCTGAAGCACCTAAGACTGAATTAATGCAAAATATGACTCAAAGACCCAGAACTGATAACAAACATGAGAACATCAAGTTAAAATATGGATGGGAGTGATGAATATTTATTTGCAGAACCTGAAGATAAATGTGTTCAGGAAGGTTAAATAATTACTTTTAAGCTGCGTCCCTGAAGGAAACAAAAAGAAACAAAGACAGACAGTGGTTGGTTTCTCACAAAAGTTTATTTTACACTTCAAGATTTCTTGCTTGCAGCAGCAACCTGCAACAAATAAGGAAGAAAAGATCAGGATTAAGAGAAATCCATGTCACATCAGCCTGGTTATTTCCTGCACTCTGTTGCACCAAAATCCTTGTGAAACGAATCAACTGTGGGGGGAAAATTCAGGAGCCTTTAAGGTTCTGGGTTTGATCCGAGCCAGGGGGATAGGAGCAACATTGGGTTCTACACTGACATTGTTTTTGCTCATGCCAGCAATGAAAAGCCAAGCATATCAACAGTACTCTGGAAAGAGTCAGAGTGCAGAAAACACAGCCAGGGCAAGCACAACATAAAATCACGTTAACTCATCTGAATTCAGCTCATTAAGGGGATCAGGCAGAATAAAACGCCGCCATACGGCAGCCCAGCGAGCATGAAATTCAATCGGCTTGTTTACTTCCTTCAGCATCGGTTTGGCGCACAGCGGTAGCTCGCAGGGAAAGCGAAGGACCAACAGAGGGGCGAAATGCAAGCGAAGGCTCCGGAGGGGATCTGCATGCATTTCCTTTTTGAAGATAGTACTGTGTCCACATATTAAAATCAAACTGTTGCCTTTTAAAGTGAAAATGGGTTTTTCACATTCAGTACCTGGATCTGCTCTCACTCATGCTGAATTTGAGCAGCATCATTTTAATTCCTCTGAAATTTGATAACTTAGGCGAAAAGCAATTCATGTAAATTCTGAGGACCACCATCTGTTGTACAATATCTGACTAACTTCAGAAGTCTGATGAAATATCTGTTACAAATGCTCGAGTTTACAAATATAGTAGTACATTAACACTTACCTGCCCAGCAATTCTGTCCAGGTCTCTGGTACCCTGAGGGGTCAGTCTACGCCCTCTGGGAAACGACAACAATCGAGAATTAGTTGGGGAAACTATAATATAACCATAGATACAGTATAGATCAGGTGTAGGCATGTGACGGCAAAAATGTTCATGTTGCGATGTTTGCTAAAGCTTTTATCACGATATCACGGTATTGACAACGTTGCAAAAAAAGGGGCCATACTATAACAGTTATAACTTTTCTTATAACAAAAATAACTAAAGATAAATACAATAAAACAATACATAAATTATAAAGTAAAATTATTCAAAATAAACAGATTAATTCTGTCTCATTGATGTTAATATTAGTTATGCATTTACAATGAGCAATAGCTAGATGTGTCACATCAGGGAGCTTTGCTGCCGTACCATGGGTGCAGTGGCATAATGTTATTACGCAGTGCCTGAAACTAGTCCCCAGCATGCTCTGTGCAAGCAGGTTGTCACGTTGGTTATACTGACGGAAGTTAGCCTACTTTCATGCGCTGCTTAATATCATTGCACCGCTGCACACATGGTACGGCAGCAGAGCTCCCTGATTATGTCAGACAGAGTTATGGCACGTATGGAGATAAAAACGTTATGTATGGACTTATCTAACTCTGGAGGATACGGTGAATAAGCTAAAGTCCATCAAGCGCATCCTCCTGCACAAGGGATGCGCATAAGCACTTTGTGCCACTCTGTTTTGGAGCCTTTAGTATAATACTTTAGCGCAATGAAAGATTATTAATAGTCTTTGTTTTGCCCCATCTATAATATGTTGCTGCTGCCTCAATAAATCAAAGTTACACCATACATTTAAAATGCATTTTATTTCTTAGTATATAGACCCTGTTGTACTTGTTTTTCATTAATGTATTTTACAATGTGTAACATTACCAGATTGAGTGCTACACTTATTCTCCACTAAAATGTCTTTTTTTCGCTAAACATTTAGGTTTTATACAATTATTGTGCACATATGATTTTTCTAAAGTAACATTTGCTGCCGAATTATCCACCATTTCGTTTATAATAGTAGCTTTGATTTTATAGTTCCTTGTAGATTTTTTTTTTTCCCCTTTATAATGAAGTTGTCTGCATTTAGAAGATTGTGACACTGAGGTATAGAAATTATACATTGAATTTAGGCCAACTTTTGCTGGTATCGGTTCTGTGGGGAAAAATGGTATCGTGTTTCCCAACTTGGAGATGAACTCTGCTGGACCGTGACCCTCCAGGAGCAGGACTGGACACCCCTGACAACCCTCAACAATGAGTGTAAATCACCTGCATATGCAACTAAATCTTCACTCTGGGCAAATAAAGCGAGGCCAAAAAATGCCTATCTTTAGCCATTGTTTAATAAACTCTTGGATTTTACTTGCCAATGTGTGTAGAGGCCAAGTTTACTATAAATATAAAGAGCACACTTCATGTAAACAATATTCTTTGTTGTTTTCTTGTCAAAATAACAGTTCATTTGGAATTATTCTTTTAAGAACAAGGAGAATATGTGCCGATTTATCCTGTAGTGGGCGGAACTAATACGCAAATGGTAATCTCATTAGCTGGCGGATCAAAATGGATTTAATTTTTCAGCCTTCTAAAAGGACCAATTCTTAGTTGTGGTCATATGAGGGAAACTTAATCGAGGATGGTCCCCCTGTCTGTAATAGGGGAAAACTAGACTATTAAGGGTGACATTTAAGGGATAATGATGTACATTATTGCACACTTGTGTTTTTCTTCATCATATAACAAATTACAGGAACATTGAAATTAATGTTTTAAATTTATAAATCCAATTTGTAAAACTATCATCCAGACATGATCACAACAATATTATAGTAGTATTAATAGTAAAGTCCTCTGATTTCACGTTCAATACAATCAGTAACAGATGGCAAGTTGCATTTTAATGAAACGAGAGAGCGCATCCATGTGATACTGATGTGTGCTGTGTTATAATGCATTGTCGTTATAAGAAAAGAAACTGCTTACAGCTGCTTGCTTTGTTGTTTGCTGTTTTTTAAAATATAAAACTTTAAAAGGTTTTCAGTCTGTTCAATTTGAACAAAACTGATAATTGAATAATCACTATAAATGTGATATGAAATTCATACCGTCCCATCCCTAACTGTATATTGTTAGTAGTATAATTTGTAATATTCTCTTAATATTTACGATTATTTTCTTTTCGACAGAAACACTGAATGACCAACAATATCTTTAGCACCACCACCAGTCACAAGTTTTTTAAATAGCTATGCCATTTTACAAAGATAAGCCAATTTGGTAGAATCATACACACACACTTAAAAATAGTATCAGTCTGGAAAGTAAACAAAATTCTTTAAAAATTACTAGCCAAAGGCAATTCTACTGCCATGATGTGTAAAGGGTTGCCTGACCAAAAGCAAGTCTGCAAACTACTCACCCATTGGGGTCTTTCTCCACCATCTTGAGGCCCTCAAGGGCCTGGAGCACTTTACGGGCCACGTTCTTAGAACCCACGCTGAAGTGAGAGGGGCACACACCATTCCTCTTACGCCCGCCGTAGATCTTGGTCATAGAGCCCACGCCAACACCTCCACGCAGGTACAGATGACGCACTGTGGAGGCTGAGAGAGGACAGAGATGGTCAGGAGAAGAGATTTCTTCAGGGCAGTGGAAGATTACAGAAGGCAACATGCTAAGAAACACCACTAAATGAAAGTCTGATCAAACTCGCAGCAAAACTGCAGCACATGGCACAAAATCTGTAATTTCAGTTATTAACTACTCAAACTCAGCTCTTAATTTTACAGTGCGTCAACTGGGATCTTTGCTCGTTTCAGAAAGTCTCAGCTTTGCAGCACACCAGAAACTGCCGACACATTAACAGGACAAGGTCATTAATAATCGAGCCCAATACTGACAGAATTGCTTGCTTTTACCATCCATTGTTTTCCACCAGATTCTCAGAGTAAACATTTAAGACCACTAAACTTTGTCATCATTTGAAAACATTACATTTGTGCTTACAGCACAAAGCATTCAAATGGATCAATCCATCACAAAACGGCAAAATAAAGTTTACCACACTAAAGGTGGGCGTACACTGTGCGAGCTCGGACACTCAGGAGGTTGTGAGCCATTGAGCACATTACAAGTCAGTTAACCTTAGCCGGTGGCAATCACATGAGCTTTCGCACTAAACACGAAGACTAATGCTTTTAATGTTGCTGCTATAGCTTCGGATAGAAAACAGAAAAATGCAAGTGTGCAAATGATTTGGGGAAAAGCATAGAACAGTTATTCATTTCGACAAAAACTATATTGTGTATACTTTTGTGCGTACACTGCAGGGTTGCAGCCACTGGGCTATAATAATTAGAGCTGCAACTAACGAGTGGTAACTGATTCATTGGCTAATTATTTTTGCTTAATCAAATCAGTCAAATTATCTTTTTTTATTGACAACACTATTCCACATCATCTCATATGCGATAAGCATCTTACATTTATATCCAAACAAACAGTTATCCCTTTGCCGTTACCACTCAAACACGTTGACTTTTAAACCTAAATGTAATGTCCAACAACAGATGTTTCAGCTAAAATAATATTTTTGGGCTGATTATTAAGTCTCCCTCTATCGCGTCCCGTCTGTTTGACATACATGCACACTGGAGCTCGTTCAGTAAAGTATGAAGTTTAACACAGACTGTCAGGATGAACTTTCAGGCAAAATGGAAATACTTGCATGATTATAACGTTTACAGACAAGGATAACCATAAAACTAAACATTAATGCTGAGGAAACTAATTAATCTTGGGATCTAATTAATTTATGATTGTATACCAAAACAATTATCATTTAACAGAATAAAAAATTTAGAATGAGGAAAACTTCATAATCTTCAAACTTTTTGTTAGTATTGTACTCGCAGATCACATGGGTAGGGTACTTTTTACTGCATGTGTGTGTGTGGTCTGTCAGCCACCCTGACTGGGCCAATCCCCAAATTTTTTAAACATGCATGTAGCGTTATCAGCTTAGCTGATAATTCCCTTCACACAATGCGAGCCGTGACTGTAATAAAAAAACTTTATTTCGTAACAAGACATGAAGATAATGTTGGCATAATGACAGACATAACCGGGCTACATCTCATCTTGACAGCGTTTGTTCCAGGCAGCTTTTACTTACAGTGCGGTGAGATGACGTTGACTGTTGACAGTGTTATCACACCGGGACGTTAGGTCATACTTCCGGATTAACGTTAACTCCTGGATGTTTTGCATTAGGTACTTTTATCAACACTTCCATCATGCCGTTTTTTTTTTCTATAAGTAAATGCTCAAAGATCCAGACAGCACATTCTAATCTTTTTTCTTAATTTTACAGTTGAATGGAGGCGAGAACTGATCAGGGTCAAAGTTCAATATGGAATGGATTAATCTGCATTATTTTTAATGTGTTATTTTTTCTCAGATTAATTCATCGAAATTAACGTGTTATTTTGACAGCCCTACAATATTTATTTATATATTTAGACGATATTAGTCTGATTAAAGGTGCACTACGCAACTTTCCGTCCACTGGAGGGCGCCTATTCTAAACAAATGTGTAGTTTGATGACGCCAAGTGTGAGCGCAGTATCTTGGGAGATGTGGGCTGCGTCCGAAAACCTAGGCAGCTGACTTGTAAGGCAGCGTTTTGTGCATTAAGGCATCTCATGAAATTAATTTCGGACAGACTTCTAAGGAAGTGTAACAGTTTCATGATCTACAGGAAAATAGAGAGAGCTCTAGTGGAAACTAAACATTTAATTACTACAGTAGTAATTTCTGTAATATCTTGGTTTTATGCAACTTCTGGACGCCATCTTTTTTTCCCCAGCTCAACTGTCACTGAATGGAAAGCACAGGATTGTGGGATGTCAAAGGCAGCGAAGGACACATGTACGCTGCCTTCAAAAAAAAAAAAAAAAACGATCAGATGAAGGTCTCTCAGGAGACAGGAAGTGAAGTTAACATTAGATTCGGAGGCAGCTTGATGCCTTCCTGCCTTGAAATGTGTCCTCCGAAGTTCATGAATGTGGTTATTAACGTTACTGTAGTGTAAAGCAGAGCAGGAGCGAGTGTTGTGGAGAGGAGCACAGGCGCTGTAGCGATTGTTAAACACTCGGCTCGCAAGCACCGGGACATTATTATGACGGGATGGGACAGTCGCCGGGCGCCTGCACTATATTTCCGTGTTTCCAGTCATTATTATAAGGTAAAACAGCTGTTTATCATATTAGATACATTTAAGTGTTTAAAATGTCGTTATGACATCACTCTGTGCATCCGCTCTGCGCTGCTGTGACATGTTCACACTGCTAAAAGTAAAGCGCTCCTGACCAAAAAAAAAAAACAAGGGTAACAGTTTTTTTTCAGGGTAATTTTTATATGCCGTGCTTGACAGGCGACTCCCTCAAACGCTATGCTGACACGTCCCGGATCCTTAGTTAAAATAAGCAATTTTCTCACAATTTACAAATAGTTGGAAACATTTGGGATATTATAAGTACTCAAGTGAACAATATATATAACACTGGCCTGGTGTTTTTTGGATATTTTACTGCAAAAATACTACACAGTGAACCTTTAAGCCAAAAAATGTCATGGGCATTTCAATCTTGGTTAAATGGTAAAAGGACTGATTTTATATAGCGCTTTTAACAGACCTATGGCCATCCAGAGCGCTTTACATATATTGCCTCACATTCACACATTTATACACCGACTGCTGTGTCAGCCTATACAAGGCGCCATCCAGCTCATCTGGAGCAGCTGGGGTTAGTCGTCTTGCTCATGGACACCTCAACACTTGGTCAGGTGGAACTGGGGATCGAACCACCAACCTTCCGGTTTGCAGCCAACCTACATGAACCACTGAGCCACTGCTGCACCGGTGCGTAAATCTTTACGCATTTTACAATGTCTTTAAATAATCTTATGCAAAATAGGAGTTAGGTTTAATCTGCTCAATTATTGTCATCATCTCAATGTGTTTGGATCAAATATCCAATATCAGGCAAATAATCAGTCATAACAGACTTATATTTCCATTATATTCTTTTACACCATTGCTTGCCATTTATTTCTGACCTATGTACAGCACTTATTGAGAAAAAAAACGTTCCACATAATTAGTTCATATTTAACATTGCTAACTGTGCGTTCACACCGCCGGCGGCGAGAGCGTCAAGCTGGCCGGAAGTCATTAATTTTCAATGGGAGCCGGGCAGCGAGCTCCGGCGAGAGCGGCGCGGCGCGTCTTGGACGTCGAGGAGAGTTGAAATCAGCTCAACTTTATGGTAATGAGCTATGACGCGGTTCACCGGCAACCAGTCAGAATGTAGAAGTGCTCCGCTTGAGAGAAATCCAGAGAACGCAGGCCTGTAAACTTTGGTTCCGACCACATTAGTTCCCAAGCAATTTGTAGGAGAGGTTGATCATTGCTGTGCGGGTTTCCCTATCATTTATGACAAGATCATTCATAGTGATGTGTAATTTGTTAAGAAGTCGCGCAACACTATTTTATAGGCGCTAGAACGCTCGTTGTTCAGCGGGTGTGCAATTAATTCTTACTTTCACATTTAAACGATTTCATGAAGTTAATTTATACCCTACTTGTGGTCAGTATATCCATCAACATGCTTGTTCGATTTGCGGCCTCTTTAAATACAGTTTAAAAAAAGAAAAAACATTCGATCTACGTCAGAGCGGCAGCACGTCCACGGAGTTTTCTACCGCGTCGTTGTCAGGGCGGCAAGAGCGAATTTTGACGCTCTCGCCGGCGGCGGTGTGAAAGCACGGTAAGTGTTCAATAGCATATTGAAATGATCAAAAACCATTTGACTTCATTGGTATTATTGACCATGCATGCATACCAATCACAAGTTTGCCAATAATGATACTTGGTGCCTGGTGTGGAATTCTTGAATATAAAGCCCCACATTTTACTGGCTTTTGACAAATGCAAATTTTACATGACTTAAAATTCTGCATCCTTCACATAATGCTTTAGTGTGGTACACATGGCTTATGTTGACCCATGTACAGCCAACATCCTTGTTCTCCAGTATGTGAGGTTCAAACAGCGTTTTGCATGCCCATAATCTCTTGTAAAAGAAACAGCACACTCACCAGCTCTGATATAGAACCAGTTCTCATCGCAGGGAGCCAGCTCTTTATGCTTGGCCAATTTAACGATGTCAACCCAGTCTGGCACCTTCAGCTTCCCCGACCTGCCAAAACACCAGGCTAAAAAATAAACTACAGTATACACAGCCCAAAAAGTATCATACAAATAAATTAGGGACACGAATACAAATATACGTCAAATATATCAACACTGAACACAAAGACAGGTGAACTGACTTCTTGAGGAAGGCTGCCAGCGCGCGGACAAACTCCTGCTGGTTGACGTCTTTCACTGTTACACCACCGCCTGGCATCTGAAAATGATAATCAATACTAAACTTAAGACACATATAGGCATAAGTTACAGATGTCTTTAGCAAGAGGGAGTCACATGTATAACGTTTATCTAGCTATTAGCTAACACGAATATGAGTTACACATTTAAGCAAGCCTAAGTGGAGACTACTGCCGACAGAATACCCATTATTATTAATAACCTTATTATTAATAACCGCAAGTGTTCGGTTTTGCGTGTGGCTGAGTTAACTTAGAAACGGCGTGTTAGCCATACGGCTAAAGACCACGTTTACACCAATGCATACTCCAACGCTTAGCTCTACTGACTAGCAAATCAATTATAATGCCGGTGTTTTGGCCCATGTAACGACAATTTGTTTTTACTTTTAATTCACTGCCTTTATAACGTAGCTTAGTTAAGTGATACATGCCGAGTAGACCAGGCCTCGGCGCGACTGCATGGGCGCAGCCATTCTTAGCATGCGATCCAATTTTATATATTTTTAATAACTACGAGTCTCTTTTCTGCTTATTTTTATTGCGATTCGGGGTCAATATGATTACTGCTACGTTACAAGGTGGCTGTAGGATCAAACGAGTGTTAGATACCCTTAAAAGTCACTTTATAACCTAGAAAGATACGGAGTATGATTTACCTTGCTTGTGGACAGCAAAAGGAAGAGGGACGCGCAGGGTTTCCTTCGCGTGTTAACAGGGGCTTGTCCCGTTTGTTCTCGCGAGAATTGAACATGGTGCAGTAACGGAGTGAGGTCGCTTGTTCAACTTCACCAAATGTGCTGTGGTGTATGACTTATATCTAAATATATCAGTTTAGTGCAATTAGGCTGTGTTAACTGGTCACACTAAATATAAGTGTGTTCATGAAGTAGACTTAGTGCAGTTCGCCACTGTCCACAAATTTGAATGTATTTCTTTTTCTGTTCATCATACATCCATAATTGTGCCAAATCTATATATGGATGCAAAATTAACAAATGTGACTTTACAGCTATTTTTGAACAAACTAGAAGAAGTGTATTAGGTATAGAGTGGTTTTTGTTATCACAACTGACGTGAATGCATAGGTTATATTCTTTTTCAGTAGTAAACAAACTTTCTTCGACATTTCAGGTATCTCAACATAGCCTTTAATATTCAACTGATTGCTGAAAGGTTTTTTTCATTGAGTATGTTTTTACACATTTTAAGCAGTGTTCACTTAGCACATTTCATCACCAATTCCAATACAACATGAGTAAAAGTCTTTGAGATTCTGATTTGATATTCTTAAGTATTTTACCTGTGCGGAATGTAGACTCAAAAATGCACTGGTCCTCAACATCTAAACGAGTGAAGAAACAGTTAATTTGTGAGGAGAGCGATCACATTTTTATTTTCTAAAATAAAAGCACCTAAAAATAGCAATAAATCAATGTCTTTTTTCTAATAAATGTTTCTAAATATATATTGTTAATGTTTTATTAATTCAAAGAGTTTTTTTTTCATCTGCACAACAATAGGCTAATCGATTCTTTGATGACCCAATAAGTGCAATTCACATTTATTCCTCAAGGTGGCAATGTCTGATACACAATGATGACGTGATGGATAATTACCTCAGGCACAAAACAAAAGAATAGGAAGAATCATCAGCAAAACTTGAAATGGCTCAACGATTTACTGTAGAGAAAGAACTGAACGCAATCAAATATTAATTAGTGTCAATGTCACTTGATGGTGGATCTGGTGAGAAGCGGTTAGTGATCAAAATACAGATTTTTGAAGATGTTGAAAATTATACTTTTGAGAATAAGGTTGAGGTTTTTTCCATTCACCAATCAATTGTATATCTAAACTTTGTATAAAGATGATTCTCAACTGTTATGAAAGATATAATGAATGAATGATTTGATATACCCTTTTTTCTTTGATTATTTTGCAATATGTTTGTGTTAACATGGCCATAAATGCCATTCCCATTTAATGCAATATATAGCCTACTTATCTAATTTGCATATATATGAGTTCTTGGGGCAGCATGTAGCCTAATATATAACTACTAAACTAGAACAGTTAAGAGACACAAGAATTGTGAAATAAATTATAAATCAATATTCTTATGAAGTGTATATGTGTGTGTGTGTGTGTGTGTGTGTGTGTGTGTGTGTGTGTGTGTGTGTGTGTGTGTGTGTGTGCGTGCGTGCGTGCGTGCGTGCGTGCGTGCGTGCGTGCGTGCGTGCGTGCGTGCATGTGTGCGTGTTAAAGATATGTAATAACCAGAGTAATAATTGGGAATGTTTTCATAGGGATATCTCATACTTCATAAGAATATTGATTTATAATTTATTTCCCAATTCTTGTGCCCTCTACATGTATGAAATCGATGCCCTGTTTCGTAACAGAAAGTCAGATTTAAATGGTAATTACAAAATATTATAATACTTCCATAAGAGTGCTAAATTTCATCATTCAGTCATTTTTAAAGGCCAAAGGAGAGGGTGTTCTCATGATTACATCTAAACATTTAGTGCCTCTGAAAAGCCCTGAATGTGCTCCTTACATCCAGACTTAAAACCGTGTCTGTATTTTGAGAAGATCATATGTGGACAAAATTTGATAACATGCGGGAAAACAGGAAATTCATGTGGTTCTTCCCGTTAGGGTTTAAAATACTTAATTGTCTACCAAATTGTCTACCAAATACTACCAAATTGTCAATAATGGATACAAAATCTACAGGGAGTGCAGAATTATTAGGCAAGTTGTATTTTTGAGGATTAATTTTATTATTGAACAACAACCATGTTCTCAATGAACACAAAAATCTCATTAATATCAAAGCTGAATATTTTTGGAAGTTTTAGTTTTTAGTTTTAGCTATTTTAGGGGGATATCTGTGTGTGCAGGTGACTATTACTGTGCATAATTATTAGGCAACTTAACAAAAAACAAATTTATACCCATTTCAATTATTTATTTTTACCAGTGAAACCGATATAACATCTCAACATTCACAAATATACATTTCTGACATTCAAAAACCAAACAAAAACAAATCCGTGACCAATATAGCCACCTTTCTTTGCAAGGACACTCAAAAGCCTGCCATCTATGGATTCTGTCAGTGTTTTGATCTGTTCACCTTCAACATTGCGTGCAGCAGCAACCACAGCCTCCCAGACACTGTTCAGAGAGGTGTACTGTTTTCCCTCCTTGTAAATCGCACATTTGATGATGGACCACAGGTTCTCAATGGGGTTCAGATCAGGTGAACAAGGAGGCCATATCATTAGATTTTCTTCTTTTATACCCTTTCTTGCCAGCCACGCTGTGGAGTACTTGGACGCGTGTGATGGAGCATTGTCCTGCATGAAAATCATGTTTTTCTTGAAGGATGCAGACTTCTTCCTGTACCACTGCTTGAAGAAGGTGTCTTCCAGAAACTGGCAGTAGGACTGGGAGTTGAGCTTGACTCCATCCTCAACCCGAAAAGGCCCCACAAGCTCATCTTTGATGATACCAGCCCAAACCAGTACTCCACCTCCACCTTGCTGGCGTCTGAGTAGGACTGGAGCTCTCTGCCCTTTACCAATCCAGCCACGGGCCCAGGGCCAGCTTTTGCTATAGGCGAGCTAGGCGGTTGCCTAAGGCGACAATTGTGTTAGGGGCGCGAGCGCGCTCTAGTGCCGCCCATTACTTCCCATTAAGCAAAGAATCGGAACAAGCGAAATACAACATAATGTTTATTAAACATGATCATCATAGGGCGCCCCCTCAGCCACACGTTTAATTACTTATCAACCTGATTATTAAATTGAATTGATGGTTGGTGATTATTGATTATTAGTTCAGGCGTTAGGTCAGGCAAGTGCTCATCTTGCGCGTTTATCAAAAATGAGGCGTCTAAACCGTAGTCCAAACCCCGCGAATGCACAGGAATGGAAAAAGAGAAAGAAAGAAAGAGAAAGAAAGAGAGAAAGAAAGCCCAGTATAGAGGTTAGTCTTCTTATCTCAGCCAATAAGTTGTCAAACTAAATAAAATTACTTAGTATTATCAATCTTATCAACTTATATTTATTTTATAAATATTATTAATATTTCACTATATTCACTATATAGTCACTAAGCTATCACTTGCTAGTTTTCTATGGATTACTACGTATTGCAAACATAACTTCAGTGACAATAATCTACAATAACTTACATGGATGTCACTTAAATATCAAAAGTCCAGTTCATTATAAATATGGATAACGTATGCATGTTAATTTTGAAAAGTACAAACTACGTGGGCGTAACGATAGATGCCATATTATTTACATTAAACACAAATATGCTGTGTTTTAGGCTACTTAAAGATTGATTGGGCCAGACAAAATTACGGAAATCACCAAATTCTCTACAGTGGCTGTAGTGTAGGGGTAAGACGCATGCCATCAAGTTGATGCAAATCAATCAGAGGTTCGAATCCGCCTTTTGCCACACTCACTCTAGTCCACACTCACTCTAGTCCCTTTTCCAATCACACATCAGATCGGAAAGGCATTTTATTTTCAATAAAAAGTGAGAAAATATTAAAAAAGTGGAAATAAAGCGTCTAATGTGTTTAATAATAAGTGCTTCTCGGTTAGGGGTAGGCCTAGGTAAAAAGACAGGTGCTGAATTAGAGACGATAAAAGTGAGTGGGGTGGGGGGTGGGTTGGGGGAGCGTAAAACTCCATCTCACCTAGGGCAACCAAAGAGCTAGAGCCGTCCCTGCATGATTAGGTCATCCAGTCATCCATCTGGCCCATCAAGACTCACTCTCATTTCATCAGTCCATAAAACCTTAGAAAAATCAGTCTTGAGATATTTCTTGGCCGTTTCAGCTTGTGTGTCTTGTTCAGTGGTGGTCGACTTTCTGCCTTTCTTACCTTGGCCATGTCTCTGAGTATTGCACACCTTGTGCTTTTGGGTAGTGATGTTAAGTCTGACACCGATGCTCCGAAGCTTGCTTCAAACTTGACCGGTCCTCGCAGTGAACCACTGCTTCGGAGCTTGTATCATTACGTCACTAGTCACGTGAAAATGCCTTCTGAAGCAAACACACTGTTTCACTCCTGTAGTGAACCACAGACTGCTTTGACAGTGTTGACAGGTTTGATTGTATTTTCGGTTGTATTTCTTATGTGCTTTCACACATGATACTGCCATGCTAAAAAACAAATACAACTATAAATAAAACTATAGAAACCATTACTGAAATTCTATTGCATTTAATAGTTTTCATGGGAATTTTATTGGTTGTAATGGGAATTATAGTGGTCTCTGTGGCTCTCTTCTGATAGGTGTTGGGTTCTATTGGTGGGGGCATTACATCCTAATGGAATATGTCCCACACAAAAAAAAAAAAAAAAAAAAAAAAAACGTTTTAAAGCTGGTCTGATCTTCTGTCCTTGTCTAAAAAAATTATTACACACACACAACATGATAATGTTTTATGATCAAGGTGAACACATTAAATTCATCAGTATCTGTAAAGTTCACATAAATGAGTTTCACAGCACTAACACTGTTTCAGCTTTGATCGCCTTGGTAAACCCGTAATAAACGGGGCGTGAACATAAGCCTACTTGCATTTTATGGTTGTCAGCTTTGTTGCATTACATTTACTTCACCAGGAGATGGTGCTGCAATTTCTATCTGAATGAAGCTTCGAGTAATGAACCATTTTCGACACAATTGTATCAGAAAGCAATAATGCTTCGAAACGCTTCATTTGGCCATCACTACTTTTGGGCACTCCAGTGATGTTGCAGCTCTGAAATATGGCCAAACTGGTGGCAAGTGGCATCTTGGCAGCTGCACGCTTGACTTTTCTCAGTTCACGGGCAGTTATTTTGCGCCTTGGTTTTTCCACACGCTTCTTGCGACCCTGTTGACTATTTTGAACGAAACGCTTGATTGTTAGATGATCACACTTCAGAAGCTTGGCTATTTTAAGACTGCTGCATCCCTCTGCAATATATCACTATTTTTGAGTTTTCTGAGCCTGTCAAGTCCTTCTTTTGACCCATTTTGCCAAAGGAAAGGAAGTTGCCTAATAATTATGCACACCTGATATAGGGTGTTGATGTCATTAGACCACACCCCTTCTCATTACAGAGATGCACATCACCTAATATGCTTAATTGGTAGTAGGCTTTCCAGCCTATACAGCTTGGAGTAAGACAACATGCATGATGATGTGGTCAAAATACTCATTTGCCTAATAATTCTGCACTCCCTGTAGTCTAGGTTTTGAGCGCTAGCCTATATGTTCCATTGCATTTTGTAGGCTATTTGTTTGAAAATGTATTTTCTTGCCCTAAAATACATTCTGAAATATATGAAATGTATGAAATATATGGCTCGAACGAAATATATTTTCACTTTAAAAAATATATTTAATCGAACTTCACAGTTTACAACATACATTTACCATATATTTAAAATATATTTTGGCCAAAAATGTGTATGGGCTCTGTTGTCAGAGAAATGTCTTCTACGGAGTAAAGATGATAAATACACCAATATCCTTCAAAAAAGGTCTTCAGTATGACAGATAAATACATAACTGCTGCAGAAAAAGTTAGTTGCCATGCAAAATATAAGAAGTAAAATGTATTGGAGTTAACTTATTTAAAAATGTAGTCAAGTAGAGAGTAACGTTGCACTCTTAAAAATAGAGGTTCTTTTATTTATATAGCTGCATGATGCAGCTGGGGTCTTTCTTGATCAATCCAGTATGCCCACCAGTGTATCCATCCATCACTCTAGACCACAGTTGTCCAATCCTGCCAGAGAGGCTCAACATCCTGAAGAGTTTAGCTCCAATACACCTGCCTGGAAATTTCTTTTGAGTCTAAAGACCTTGATTAGCCGGTTCACGTTTGTTTAGTTGGAAGCCCTCCTTTGCTGAAGGTCAATTTGACCCTTGGATATTTAAACCGCTGAAACACTGGTTAAACGATTTATTTCTTATTCAAATTTTGCCCCACCTTTTAGCTCTCGGATATCATCAAAAATATCTTATTTTGTTTTCCGAGGATTGAACCTTCTGGTTTGGAACGACATGACATACTTATCTTTTTTTGGGTGAACTAACCCTTTAAGTTTACTCAAAATTGAAGACTCTTCCTCTAAATCATCCAAGGAGAATTCTTCATATTTGAGTTAAAAAAAAAGAAAAAAACAGCAGATGTTAGTTTTTGGTTCTTAATTAGACTTTGAAATGCTGAAAATAAGTGTGAGAAATCACACTTTTTAACAATAGGAATTCATATTTTCTCATAAGTATAGAACATTTTATATTCATATCATCTCTGATAAGCTGCATAGAGCTTTTATGTTTCTCTTTTTCTGTTGATTTTTGGCAAATTGCATGAAACACAACAGGGGTTGACCCCTAACACAAACAGCATACCCATATTTTCATCACAGCAGGGGTCTAGAATACTTTTCTAACCTTAAGACTGTCTTGTGAAGTTCAACAGACATCTTGTGCATTAGTACAGTCTGATTTTTTTTTCCTTAAAGAAAAGCAATGGATATAACCTTATTGAACCGTGGTAGAAATCTATCATTTCATACCCTGCTGAGAACTGAATTAGTTCATGTGCATCGACACCTAAACTCCCAAGCAGATAAGCTTCCTCTCCCCTTCATTCTTTTCTACCCAATCATTCCTGCCATATCTGTTTACTTTAGATAGAGTCCTGGCGTGCGCAAATCAGTGCCGGTGTGTGTCAGTCACAGACTGTGCATTTCTAAGTGTGTATATGCGAGCTGTGGTCTTTATGTGCTCCTAAATGAGATTGATGTTTATTTATGGTGGTGATGCTGCCCTTTGTACTGGCCAAATGGAATGGGCAGTTTTGCTCACACACTTGAACAGATTGATAAGCCTGCACACACCGTATTGAACGAAGGAGTGTGGTAAAAATGGTTTATGCGTTAGCACATTTCAGACCCACGGAGCATGAGAGGAATTAGCATTGGGTGACAGTCTAGAATCCCAGAGCTGACAGTTTCATATTTATCTTCGCGTCCAATTACGGTAATTACAACAACTCGTTTCTCTCACCTTTTGTTCAATTGTAAATGTGTTGGTTTATTAATTAACACATTTCCTGTTCCTTTTGCCAGTGGAGGACCGTGAATCCGCGAGTTCTTGTTTGCATCGCCGGGCTCATAGTTGATTAGCTGGAGAAATTAATTGTGCGGAGAGTGCAGAAGCATTACAATAAGAGCGGCACAATGATGAGACGACTTCTAACTTTTACACCATTAATTATTTCAGCTAATCAATTTGTTTGAGTGGGGAAAACAATGAAAGAAGAACAGAACCAGCAGCCTAGCCCACACGTATGCGGAGCACTGTTTTTAGAGATTGCGCAATTATTGTTCATTTCTATGAAGCACTCACAGGCATTCTCCGACTGATTACTGTCAGTGGCTGTTGAAAAGGTCAAACTCATTATGACAAAAAGACAGGTGGCATATTGAAACATTTCGGGGGATTTTTTAACAGCTATTTTTTGACGCAAATTTGTATTTCCCATTGTCTGGGCATAAAATGAAATAACCTGTCTGTCAGAGCAGCGTATAGAAGGCTACGTGATGGATGACACAGCGGTTTTATAGCTGCCTGCGCATGACTTTTCAGGCTTTTAAATTTTAGACTGTGATCGCATCCGCCGTGTGGATCTCTGCTAACCTTTTCAATGGAGTGTAAAATTCAAATGTCAGTAATAATCTTGTGTTTTATTGTCCTTATTTAAACTGTTAAATTGGTATTAAATGTTTTAATTCTTTATCAATCTACTTTTGTCATAGAAAACTAATTCTATTAATAATTGAATCACCTGATCTGCCATCCCCATGTCTGGTGATGAAAGACGGACTGGATTTAGGATTTTCCCCACCACCTCCTAGGAAATAACATCCGGAACGCCACTCAAAGTCAGACATTTAGGGTGTGAACTCTGGGTTATGGAAGGCTACCAGAGCCTTACACGTCAGTTTCGCACATTTTAGCCCTGTTGGCCTTCCATACTGGGTAGGTATGCCTATATTGTTCAAAAACCTCTGCAAGATGACTCATTTAATGTGAATGTAAAAACTAACTTTACATTAGACATTAAGTTCATGTAAGGCTGCCTTCGTTTTTCGTTTTCGTCAGCTGTTTTCAAAATTGATTTTGTTATTTATATTCAGTTTTACCTTAACTGACAAAAAAACCCACGATATGCTCTCATTGGCTCTCAATCAATAATAATTGCATGGATAGCCCTACTTTCGTATTTGTACACACAGAACTTCTCATAAAATATGCCCATGAATTTGTTCTCAAGCTCATTCTGATGTTAATGAATTTGGAGTATTCTAAATGAGCGTCTGCATGCACAAGGTCAGTCATTTGCATAAAACTTGCCCAAACCTCCATATGAGGGCTTTCCGCACACGCTAGGCTTTTGTAACTCTTGTCAAACTTGCCGTTGTTCGCAGACACGTTCCCGCCCGGAAATGTGCCATTCTCAACAATGCTCACAATACCTTTTATGAAGACCCAGATTACAGAGCTCTCATTAGCCAGCTGTATATACGAGTATATCTGCGTTACTCAGAGAAACCTCGCAGCTGAAGTTCCTACTCTCTAACTATACATGATCCTTAACTGTACATGCGATTTAATTAAATTGTATTGAATAATTTCATTATATAATTTTACATTTGGATTCTATAATACAATTAATACAATATACTTATACTTATTATGGTCATGTTAGGACAAAACATAACTTCTTAACAAAAAGCCATATAGAGCTTTTTATTAAAAAGCCATACAGAGTAGCCTAAGTTCTTTTTGTGTACGGGTGGTTTCAGTTGTTCCTATATTTTTCTGTAAATTTAGAAAAAAGTTATTGCAAAATTATGGTGAATTGTTATTTGCTCTTAAAATTGTTTGTATGCATGCTTAGTGAATGAGACCCATTGGCGACATTGTGTGGTCAACATGAGAACGTGATGTGTGATTGGTCGGAAGTGGGATATTTCATTTGGGATATTCCCTCGTCTGGAATGCAGCATAAGGGACCTGAGCTAATCATTGTGGTCTTGAACTACATACATGTCCACATATGGACGTAAATAAACAATGTTATGAACTTAAGTGCATTAAGTGGGACAAGGAGGGAACATTTTCGGAGTCTGGGCCCCTGCAATTTACAGAGAACAAGAGCAGCAGGGTTCAAACATGCTGTTGATATCACATGCTGTTGTGATCAAAATGACATTTATTCATTTGGCATTTACTTTTATCCAACTCACTCTTAAATGAATTATATATAATTCTTATCATTTATTTACTTAATTATTGAATTATCATCATCTCCCTTTCTCTCTTAGGAGTCATGTATGATATGTGGCTATATTCCCTGATTCAGTGTGTAATCGCAGTGCTGGTGATCGGAGCAAGTGTGAGGTTGTGCTGTTGGCTCTGTTGCTGCTGAGGCTGGAACTAGAAACTGGAGCACATCTGCTGCATGCCTGAAACTTTGCCTCGGTTTGTTTGGGTCAGCGGGCAGCATTGTGTCTGTGCGGGCAGTCACTCCTGTCCTGTGTCTGTGCTGTTGAACCTGAGGAGTTCCCAGTGCTGGTCAGGCAGTTCACCATGTGCCTTCTGCTGCTTCTCACGCTTAACACACACCTGCAGTGCCGCCTGGGGATCGGGTGAGTGTGAACATCCCGACCTTGTTTTGCAGTGGTTATGCTTTAGAAGTTGGGCAAGTTCTCATTTCGCCAAGTGTATTTCGATTCTTGAATGGAATGTGTGAAATAACATTAAAGACCCAGTTTGTGCTGACTATAAAATCAGAGTATTAAATTGTGCTGAATATGCTTAATAGTAAAATTCAGGACGGAGCTTATGTTTCTTTAAGATATGCAGGCTTAGTGACTCGTAGGCGGGTTTTGTGCTTGCCGCTGCTCTGCTGGGTCATTTCAGTGATCACAGCCTTCAGCCAGTTCATCGTTTCCAACTCTTCTGATACTTGGGGAGCTGCTGAGGACGACGATACAGCTGGACTCGGGATGGATGAATGGCCTAAGGCAAATTACACCACCGCAGACCTCCCTCCCAAATGGCCCTTCCCCCAGGATCACTCTGTAATTGGCCAGTAAAGGCTTTCTATCCAAGTTTCTGCTGGAGGACAAGGAGAACTTCACGTATGCAGAGATCCTCTGTGCCACCGACAGCATGCTCAGTCCGGTTTTCCTTGTGTATGTTTATACTGTCACCGTGTTTGTTATTCCTCTGTTGGCCATGTATCTGGACTTGATGTGCTTCATGCCACAGCAGGTTCCTGCGAGCTCCACATTTTCTCAAAAACAAAGCTCAGTGTGGTCTCGCTCATTGGCTCTCTCGGTTTCTCTCCTGGTAATGCTTTGCCTGCCTCTGCACATCACCCACGCCTTGTTACTCTTCGCCCCGAAAGCCACTAGACCCGACTGGACCTCTCTGACAGCCTCTGTTCTTTTCCAGATGTATAGTGTGGTGCCCCCACTCCTCTTCACCCACACCTCTCAGCAGCTAGGCATTGAGAGCTCCTTGTTATCCGTGCCCAACCTGACCTCAAGGGTTATCACCTCTCGAGTCAAATCTGTGGGGAGTGCTTTCTGTTCAGTGGAAGATTATCATCGCCCTGAGCCAACACTGAAAAGTAAAGCACCTCCAGGGATGTGATGTAATGCGAAGAGGGCACTTACACCGAAAGTTATCTGTAGAGTCCTTGCATGGGTCATATGTAATTATGTTCAGCAGTTGAGTAAAACTAATCCATGTAATTTCAGATGGAATAAAGAATTGTATTACTGCTCAACTATTCAGTTATTTGAGACCTAAAAATGCATTAATTAAATTTTCATATTTTTTGGCGGCCTTCAATTTATTGTAGACCTACATGCCACACTTCTAGTCATTATCTACATCTAAATGGGCACATTTTTATGTTCTCAATGACTTCATTCTGGTAGATGATTGCAAACTCTATTGTTATTCATGTCCGCTATTCAATAACGTGTGCAATTCCAGGATAGATAGTGAGATCTACGTGTTCTGTCTTATAGAGTTACAAATAGATTTATACCATCAGTTCTGTACACCACAAATGCACACTGCATCTTACCTCTGTTTCCTTCAGAAAAAATGAGCCTCTCCTGTGAGAAAGATTCTCAAGCACAGTTTGACAACGCTGACATTTTAATCACGTAAATGGAATTTTGAAATCAAAACAGTAAAATCTACAAGGTTACAATTGTGCTAGTACATTTTTAGCTACAATTTTTATTTTATTTTTTGTTGAAGTTTCATTCAAAATCCACTTGGCTCAAAATTTTATGAAGAACAATGCAGAATTTGTAGAAAGTCCCAACTACATACTCTCAGAAAAAAAAGGTACAAAATCTGTTGGGGCGGTACCCTTTTAAAAGGTACAACATTGTACCTAAAGCATATTAGTACATCAGTATCTCAAATTTAGTATCTCAGAAAATTTGAATATTACTTAAGGCCAATACAAAGAAAAGATTTTTAGAAATCTTGGCCAACTAAAAAAATATGAGCATGTACAGCACTCAATACTTAGTTGGGGCTCCTTTTCCCTGAATTACTGCAGCAATGTGGCGTGGCACTGCTCAGGTGTTATAAGAGCCCATGTTGCTCTGATAATGGCCTTCAGCTCTTCTGAATTGTTGGGTCTGGCATATCGCATCATTCTCTTCCCAATACCTCTTCCCAATAAGGTCAGGCGAGTTTGCTAGCCAATTAAGAACAGGGAAACCATGGTCCTTAAACGCTTTGGCACTGTGCGCAGGTGCCAGACCTGTTGGAAAATTAAATCTGCTTCTCCATAAATTTGCTTATCAGCAGGAAGCATGAAGTGCTCTAAAACGTCCTGTTATACGGCTGTGTTGACCTTGGACCCCAGACAACAGTGGACAAACACCACATGACGACATGGCATCCCAAACCACCACTGACTGTGGAAACTTTACACCGGACCTCAGGCAACGTGGATTTACTTAATTCATTAGAGAGCGTAACTTTGGACCACTCAGCAGTCCTTTTTGTCTTTAGCCTAGGCTGTTGTTCAAGAGTGGCTTGACACAAGGAATGCGACAGTTGAAACCCATGTCTTGCATTAGATTGTGCGTAGTGGTTCTTGAAGCACTGACTCCAGCTGCAGTCCACTCTTGGACACAGAACTCTGCAAAAAGCCAGCCTCTTTTGCAATGACCTTTTGTGTCTTGCCCTCCTTGTGCAAGGTGTCAAAGGTCGTCTTTTGGACAACTGTCAAGTCAGCAGTCTTCCCCATGATTGTGTAGTCTACAGACCTAGACTTGGATACCATTTAAAGGCCTTTGCAAGTGTTTTGAGTTAAAGGTAGGGTAGGTAGGAATAATCTAAAACACTTTTGTCCAAATTTGTTTAAACTTTCATTATATGTCAATGCATAATTAAAATGTAAGTATTCTGAAACGGAGTATAAAAATCGAGTGACTCTAGACTTTTTAATCTGCAATAAATACCGCTCATTATTTTAGTTTAGGCCGAAACAACTGATTGGCTTGGGCGACTCAAACACAATCAAACACAAGTAAATATCAGCGGGGCTTCCCAATGATGGCGAAAACTGAGGGACATCAAGGGGCAGAAAAACGACTCCTTGCATCTGTATTTCTGCTGGACAGGTAATCTTTCACTTTGATTATACATTTTTTCGGTTTATGTTTTCATGAAGCATGTATCAAGAGCACATAAAGCTGCCTAATATAGCTAACATAACATTACTTAGCATAAAGTTCCAATATTATACACTTAGCCGATAAATACTCTTTATGCTTAGCTCAAGTTGATCGCTGTCGTGTTGAATTTTGCTAAATTTAACTTTAGAATAATGCATGTGTAAAAACTAGTACACCGCATCCAGGAACTTTTTTTTAGAACTAAGTTAGCTTTAGCTACTACTAATCAACAATGCTTTCATCATGGAAACTCTTACATGCAAAACACCGTATATGTTATGAATCTTACACGAAATTCATCTTCATCACAGTATAGCTTGATAGTGAGTACTAAACGACATCTTACTTGTTTATACTGATAAAGTTAGATTTTTTATTACATGTGATTCTGACATGATGTGACTACATGCACACCTCTCCTCTCAGGTAAATAATGCGTCTTCTAGCTGAGTGGCCGGTGAGGCGCGTTCATGTATTTTGGGGGCGTGGCTTTGGAAAGAGCCCAGAAGGGAGAAGGTGGAGTGAATGGAAATAATGAGCTGTCTTTAAAACAGTTGTGAGAGGTCTACAGACGCTCAATTTTTATACTTTCTTTTCAGAGTACTTACATTTTAATTATGTATTGATATATAAAGAAAGTTTAAACAAATTTGGAAAAAAAAATGTTTTAACCAATTCTTACCTACCCTCCCTTCTGAATAGAGGCTACCTCTTATAACAGCTGAATAGAGTGTGACACCAGGGGTCTTCAATATTGAATCTTTTCACAATATTCAAATTTTCCTTAGTTGTCAGTTATACTCATCAAAATTAAAAGAAATACAATTTTGAAATATATCAGTATGTGTGTAATTAATAAATATAATATACAAGTTTCACTTTTTGAATGGAATTAGTGAAATAAATCGACTTTTTGATGATATTCTAATTACAAGACCAGCACCTGTAAGTACCTAAATGGTATATTAGAATCTTTTTAAAGAGTACCATCCCAGTGACAGCTTTACCATTTTTTTCTTCTGAGAAGTGATGGAGCCTTTATGTCTATGCTAATTATTAAGGTTTAAACCAGACATTTCAATCCAAATTAAACTTTGAATTTGGTCAGTTTATTCTAATTGGCATAATTACACAAGACACTTTTATTTGGGCTTGTTTAAATCCTAACTTGACTAAAATGTTAACATCTCACATAACGTTAAAGGACTATTTTTGAGAATTTTCTAAAATCAAAACACATTTATTTGAATCCTTTTGTTTTGTTTTTATGATTAAGGCCCCAATACCACCCACATCTAAAGTTTTTATTTTCAACTTTATGGGCCAATTATGAGAATATTTGAACTCACTGGGTTCAATGTTTCTACCAATTCCCATTAGGCTAACAATCGTAATTCTTGAGTTATCATACCCAAACAAGGCTTCCAAGATAATAAATAATGACATCCCATATAGGAAATAATGAATAATGAAAAAGTTGTTGCAATAAGCAAGAAATATTTGACAGACCTTGGTTTAATGTCACTAACAACAAATAAGCAAGCCATGAAAAAAAAAACTGGTGCAGAAACGGCACTTTCCGATTGGACATGTAATGAGCCATTAGAAAGCACTTTGTAAATTCCTGTTATGTTGTAAAAATGGTCCAATAAATATTGCATTTCTGTCATGTCTAATCCCAGCGATACTCCAGGATTAAATGGTAAAATGATTTAACCAACAATCTCAGAAGAGCGTTACATGAATACATCAATACGTTTGCATACTTGTGCATAATTAAATATAGTATATCAAAATGTGTCCCATCGATGTTCAAACGCAACGCAAGCTCTTGGTTTGATCTGAATGTTTAATTATAACAGCTATAATAGCATATCAAGTGGGAAGAGACCATTTAAATGCATCGAGATAATTAACCACTCAATAACTCCCAGGGAAAACAGGATTGCATAGCTGTTGATTAAACACGTACTTCTTATATGCAGCTGGAATAAAAGCCCTGTTTCACGCTAATTGGATTATTCTTTTTGCTCACTCGTGGCAGTGCAAGTGTAAGAAATTACTCCTTTTGTATCTGAATGTGTGTTATGATCTTCGTTTCTTCTTCTCCCTGTTCGTCGTCTCACTCCCCCGATCCACCCATTATTCATCCAAGTTTCAAGCATGAAATCCTCCATCTAACGTTACCTCCACTCACTTTTTCTTTGTATAGCCCTGACTTTGATTTGTCTGGTGCTTTTTACTTCTTGATCACTGTCTTCCACTCATTCATGCAAATGCTTCTCTCTCTCAAAGTGTGCACTAACCTCCAATGCCGAGGTGAATTATTGAGTGAATTTTGGACCGTCATAAGAGGAAAAACAAGTAAAAGCTTTCCCTAACCGAGAGCTCATTCGATTGTTCTCTTCGCTCGAGAGCCTTTAGCTTCCTGCCGAAATGACAATCTTTCATCACTTTAGCGGCTTCAGTCAATTCATCGCACCTGCTCTAGTCCGCATCCTCTTGAATGGGGTCATTACAAGGAGCACGGAAGCTTCAAATCCGTCACGTTCATCGTCCTTGGATAAAGCCGAGGGAAAGTTTGATGCGCTGTTCGACCAGCATATGGTTTATTACCCATGGATCTGCTTCTGAGACGTCAGCCGAGGTCCAATAAACAAATTTACAAGAGATTGATGAAGTTCAGATGAAGTCTACGGCTGTCATTTTTCATTCTGAACTCTGCGTTTGGAGTTTGTCGGCTCACTGAAGCGTAACACACTTCTCAGAAGCCCCAAAATTAGCAACTCATCTCATCTGATCATGCTTTGTGAAGCATTAACTCACAGTAAAAGGAAATTGCTAGCATATGTCCTCCCTTTATCTATGGAGCCGCTCCAAGCGAGCAGAACAGCAGGTAACACAGGGCACGCTTTGATTGCCATGTGACAGTTACTGTTTATGACAGGTTTCTGCAGATCCTCGCCATCAATACAGGACAAACACATCGATCAGTCATCCTCCTCTCAGCATTCAGATCTAATCCAACCCCCCCCCCCCCCCCCGGAGCGCTCAGCAAGTGACTTCTGACACAATCGTATATTGATTGCAGTGGAATAATGGAGGAGTACTATTTTAATTCACCTGCTCTCTCTCTCTCTTCGACGTCTCTGCTCTTTTGTCATAAGAGTCTTATGATTCATCATCTCAGTCACAGCTTTCATCTCTGCTGGCTGCGTCTGCTAATTAAAATATCCTCCCCTTTTTCCTCGCTGCTTTTCTTTATTGCCGCTGGTGAAACTTAATTGTGTCGGCTTCTCGAAGTCAGAAAATCAGTCTCTCACGCGGGATTCTTGAAGTATTTTTTATTTTTTCGTGCTTGGTATCTTTCCCCTATAAAGATGTACAGTTAGCTATATCAACAGCGACGCGAAGACTATAAAATAAACAGGAAGTGAAAGACGAAGAGGAGACGTGAAAGACAAATAGGGAGAAAGACACAAAGAGGATCAAGAAGGAAGGAAGAGAATGAAAGAGGAGAGAGAAAAGAGGGTACACAGCTGTTTCTACTGGTAAAAACTAAAGCATGGGAAGTATACAATTTATAGCATTTACAATTATAATAACAGTAAGAATAATAATAATAACAACAATAACAACAATCATAATAGTCCAAATAATAATTAATAAAAACAATTAAGACCTCCGATATCTTTTAAAGACAAACAAAATATATATTTTTGTGAGTTTTGATTTTTTTTTTTTTTTAAAGAGGACGTAACAGTAGTTTGTTCAGTTTTGCACCTCTAAGCTAATATTCTGTGTTAGTACGATAGCATCGCTTGGTAATGCGCGCAAAAGTAAATGTTTTTTTTTTCTTCTTAAAAGAGTCATTTAACTTACTTCGTAGACTTTTTCATACAAATAATGACTTCAGAGATATGTTTCATTGTGTAAGTGTTTTCGTGTTGAGCGATCCCAAAAAAATATTGAAATTTCTGACATGTTCTCTACAAACTCCCTTCCTGTTTTTTCTCACCCAAGTCGAACTCCTTGCGGTTCCACGTTCCCAATGACTCTTCGCGATAATTAAGCCCCTTTTTACAGCGTCGGAGCGAGCGGGGCGCTCTAATTCATTCCGCTCATAAAAGAGAACATGTCTAATCCCTTAATTATTAACAAACAATAGTGGAGAGATAAAGGAGGGAGAGGAAGGAGCATTTGGAGAGCGGAAAGCAGAGAGTCACCGAGAGAGGATCAAAACGAGAGGAACTTTTCTTCACAAGTCAACAGGTTTTGGCCAACGTGAGCAGATAATGGAGTTGCCGGATGAAAAGCGCAGATGAATACTTTATGAGGATGGCTCAGTGCTCTCAGCGGTGTCAATTGGTGGAACTATTCACTACCAGCTCAGTCTCTGAGGCCCAGACGCTTTGGCAAATGTAAGGGATTCCAATTTGCTCACACTGGGACATTCAATAGCTCATAAGCCCTTTGCAGCTTCCCGCAGCAATGCCGTTCTAGACGGTTATGGATCGGCCCGTTTTGAATGGACACTTTTCTCTCCTGGACCTACAATTACAGCTAGTTGTCTATTGTACACGCCACTAAAAACCGAAAAAGTGTGCGTGATGGTCGCTTTCAATCATAATAATTATCCTCTTCTCTTGGCTCTCTCCCTCTCCACCCTGCTATGTCTCCGTCCTCTCCTTCCCACTCCATCTTCATATGGCACGATTGTGATTCCCTCTGGTTGTGGTGGTGTGTCTGTTTGGGAACAGTGTGTGTTGCGGTGTGCACTCTGCAGCGGTCCAGTGTTTCTGAAGAGCTCCACTAGGGCGGCGCTACAGTAGGTACTCCTTCTTGCCCTGGCTGGCATCATTACCATTGAGGAACGCCTCCTGAACCTCGCCGTGTTCATCCAACCCACTGGCTTCATGAGTCAAATATGAACCTAGAGAGAGAGAGAGAGACGCAATTTAATCATACTTCATAGCAGGAATTAAAAGAAAACCCTGCTGAGTGTACTTTAATGTATTTTAATTGAAGCAGGATATGAAGAAGAGATTGTGTCTTTTTTGTCTTTAATTCCTCTTGATTTTCCTCCAATGCGGGACCTGGGTTAGGTGATGCATTTCAGCAACATTTAAACAAGTAAAACATGTATGAAACAAAAAACTATGTAACAGCAATGTGCAAAATAAATATCAAATCATTGTTTGATAAAAAAAAAAAAAAAAAAAATATATATATATATATATATATATATATATATATATATATATATATATATATATATATATATATATTTGATAAATTAAATCCAAATGAAATCAAATACCGGTAAATAAATTTTAATTAAAGGGGTCATGAATTGAAAAATCCATTTTCCATTGATCTTTTGATGTATAAAAGGTCATGGTAATAAAAGAATATCCTTTAAGTTTTCAGGCCCATCAAACGATCGATTTCAGAATGTGCCTCATCTTGACGTCATCGTGTGGCGAAATACCGCCCTTTCACACTGGCCGATAATTTGACACACAAATGATTTGCGCAATGGTTTTATTTTTTATAGTTTAAAAAAAAACTTTTTTCCCACATCAATGTCGATATTTTTTTTTCTCTAGCGGCGACAGAAATGGCTTCAACCAATCACATACAAGGAAACAAAGGGGAGAAAATGTCCAGTTGATGTCGCTAGCTATTCACCCAACCCATCAAAACCCAGTATTCAGGAGAGAGCCTCAAAACCAGTGTAGAAAATAGCCTATTACTTATTCATTATGATGTTTTTGAATGTAAAAAAACACACAAATGTCATTAGTTGACTTCAGACAGCAGTATAAAAAATTAAAAAGCCAGTTCATGGCACCTTTAACAATTAAAACACAACAACCAATACAATTTTTTATAACCTAGTCATGCGCATTAGTGAGATTCTATTATGTTCACTTCTGTATACAGTATTTATTAAATAAAAAAATTGACACATTTGTAACTGGACTTTAAAAACCCTACTGAGATATAAAAGTGTCCCTTATTATACTATTATTCCTATATTATTATAGTATTACTTTTGAGTTTGTTTGTTTTTTTTGTCCTTTTATTTAGTCATTTTTATTAGTTTTATTAGTTATTTCTAATTAGCTTGACATTATATTTATTTCAGTTTCAGTTTGTCGTTTTAGTACTTAATCTTATTTTGTCAGTTGCCAAGGCAACATTTCTAATTTTCTTTTCGTTTTTAATTTAATACGTTTTAATTTAATACGTTAGCATTCGTATGCCATTTCAGCTTTGTTTTTGTTTTTTTGTAATACTTTCAGTTTTAGCTACACTGTAAAAAAAATAATGTCTCCAATTGAAAATTTTCTAGTGACATCAAACATTTTCAGTTGGCCGAATTGAAATTCTATGAATTGATGCAATTTAATTCATAGAAGTTCCATTCGGCCACCTGAAAAATGTAGATGTGATCGGTCCCTTACATTTTTTTAATTGGAGACCTGAATTTTTTTTACAGTGTAGCAATAGCCCCACATGAAGCCTAGCCCTGGTACCTCTCCATATTTTTTTCTTTAATGTTTTCTCAATATATTGTAATTTGTATGCATATCAATCAACATAACTTTTGCATGTCCCTTTTGTCTTCACCCATCCCCGAGTGTTATCAATCAGTATGTCTCAAACTAAACTGGCTCTTGGGGATTGATGCTGTCGTATTGGATTGCATCTACCTTACATATCTAAACCTTGTTCTCTAGAATCACATTTGCAGGGCCAGCAAAAGCCATCTACTGTAATTGGGGGAACTTATGCAGATCAACTTTTAATTAATCAAAAAACTCATTAGGCATAATCACCTCTGACATTTTACTGCACAGTCAGCGATATGGTACAGTGTAACCTTTTTATTCACATCATTATATGACACAATGGTTTTGCCTCTGTGGCTCAGGGATAAATAACTGAAATAACTAAGACAGAAGTGACTTTATGGCACTGGCACGACACCGTTTAATTAAAAATATCGATCTTATGTACGTGCAATTTTGCTTTCTTAAAATTCAAGTGTACAGCAGAGGCTGATGGGGTCATTAAAAGCAGTGATGTCGCGGGACAAAGACAATGCATCAGAGCTGTAATGTTCCTCTTCCTCTATCCTAAGATTAATCACTTCCATTCTGCCTTTCCAGGCACCCCAAGGTTAGACAGGATCAACTCTAATGCTCTCTGTCTCTGCACCGATGGGTGAACTAACTGCTTCTGACTGTGATTGGCAGGTGGGGTCGGGTTCCTCCCAGCCCTTTTCCTCCGCCCCAATTTGCGGGTGCCGTAATCTTTATTGAAAACTGTGACACGCAGAGATGACCAGAAGTTCTTATAGAGTTCAGGGACGAGGTAATTAAGTTTTCTTTATAGATGCGCCACGATACGGTTGACGAAAAAAGGCAATTAAACATGAGGGCCGTACCCACATTTCCCTGAGATATACATCTTTATATCACAGGTCTGGCACAGTCTGCTGCAGATGAGGTTCTTCTTTCTCCCTTCTGTCCTCTGAACATTTTTACATGTAAACTTTCCATGTGCCTTCAGAAACACACAACAACAACAACAAAAAAGAAACCCACATAACACCAACTATTCTCTCCTTCTGATTTTTTACTAATCCATTACATCACCATTGAGGTGGGCAGCATGATCAAAATCTACAGGCGGATTGCTAGTGTGATATTGGTTTTATATAAATGGTCCATAACAAAAAAGATCTTGTTAAATAACCTACATTTTAATAATAAATTGGACTAGTATTTGCCTATTTTTTTCTCTTTTTTTCACCAAAAGGGCACATTTTCAGGAACAAAGTACCAGTTAAATGTATATTTTAACTAAAATATTTGTTATACACTTCTGTTCAAAAATGTAGGGTCGGTAAGATTTTATAAGGTTGCATTTATTTGATTCAAAACAGAAAAACGGTAATATTGTGATATATTAATGCAAATGTAAAATAACGGTTTTCTTTAAAGGGCACCTGTTATGGCCCCTTTTTTAGAAGATGTTATATAAGACTCATGTGTCCCCAGAATGGGTCTGTGAAGTTTCAGCTCAAAATACCCCAAATATCACATTATATGTTGTATGGTATAATAGTGGGAATGCCCATTTTTGAGTGGAAGGAAAAAGCATGCTGTTTTCATGCTTATATCTTTTTAAATGCAAATGAGCTGCTGCTCATCCAGAAGGGGGTGGAGCCTGTACAGATGGTGTCTTGGATACTGCTAAAAATGAATCTGTTTGATTTTGATTACCATCTCTTTCACGGTTGTGCTCACGTGACACTGCAGTTCTTCATCATCATGAAAGTTTATTATGTGCGTGCATTTTAAATCATATCACACATATATATAGCAATTATTGTGTTGTGCTTAAACTGTCAAATACAGGTTATGTAAAGATGGTTATGTAAGGTTATGTATTAACACACACATTTCACACAACACAGTCAGTAATGTCTGCGAGCGTAAAGTGTAAGCAATGTCATCAGCATGTGACATCTCATTGCATGGCTTATTCTGATACACTTGCTTATAATTTATGGGGATTAAAAAATGATAGGTATTTGGTATTAAAGTACCAAAAAGTACCAGTGTTTTCTGATATCTACATACAGTGTATGTGGCTTATTTAAGGGCAAAAATTGTCCAGATACAGTTTTACAGGTCCTTTTACAACCCTATCAATTTTCCCTAGGATGTAATGCTCTGTTTTTGCCTTATTTGGAAGGGTCATGAATGTTGAGCTCTACTCTGATTGGCTTATTTCTGCAGCTCACAGCTCACAGGAGTTCAGCTGTTCAGCTCGTGAGTCCTGACCGTCCTGACAGAACACAGACCGACTGAAATGCAGCCTACTTGTTTATTGGTGTTTTCAGATCATCCCTGCGCCAGAAAGAGCTCGTGTTTGTGCGGTTGCCAGATTTCAGGCATTTAAATCCCCCAAACAGCTTTTCAGTGAAAAGAACACATCCGGTGTTTTACCTAAACATGTCCAATCTGGCAACCATATGCACGCAAGCTTTTTCTCGCGTGTGGATGATCTGAAAACACCAATAAACAAGTAAGCTGCATTTTATCAATCTTCATTTGCAATAAAAGCTTAAAGTGTCATTCAGTCGGTCTGTGTTTAATTAATCCTTATATTTTTACTAAATGAATAGCCTTGTCAAATGTCTGTCGTTTTAACTTATATGGTGGGAAAAGGTGACGTTTGCTAGAAGGATGGAGTGTACGATCTTTAAGCAACGTATCTACGGTTGTATTTTGTAATACAAAATAACATTAACCTTTGTCATTAGACACACTATTTAGTTTGGTATGGTACTTGGAGTTTCCTATTGTTACTGTACTAGCATCTTGCATAATCTAGACAATGCGGTCTCTCTAAGAAACTTTTAATTTAATCAGGAATTGTTTAAACAGCTAGTCAATAAGTGGATAAACCACTACTTACTGCTTGCAGGAATAAAGTTGCCCCTTATGACGCTGAGCGAAGCTTGCTTGAAATGGGCCGAACAAACGAACGATTTGTTGTGGTATCCGATTATAATAAACCTCAACCATGACTGTTGACATATGACAACAGTACCCTGCACAGCCTAAACATGACATATGTGTCATGAGAGTTGCTGTTTTTGCTATCCTCGAGTGACGCTGCAGTCCTGATGATTCGGCTCCGTGACGTCAGTTCCGCCTGACAATGCATATGTTTGGACAGATGCAAATGTTGGGGGCATGCATATAAATGATCCCCAACGCTTGCGTCACGGTTGGCCTTATGTTGAGCATCACTTTTTTCCATGGTGTTTTGGATTTAGGAGATTTACATAAGAAGTAATAGGCAATGGTGTTTGAGACTCACAGTATGTGATGTCCATGTACTGAACTCTTATTATTTCACTATGGCAAGGTTAATTCCATTTTTCATTCTAGGGCACCTTTAATATATTTTAAAATGTAATTTATTCCTATGCATCAAAGCTGATTTTTCAGCAGCCATTACTCTTCAGTGTCACATGATTCTCCAGAAATCATTCTAATATGCCAATTTGCTTAAGGAACTGCATTAATTTAAAATTATAATTATCTGCCTGTTGATCAAATCAGTGTGTCCTTGCTGAATAAGTGCATTAATTTCTTTAAAACTTTTGTATAGTTGTGTCTTAACTAATATAAAATAGCAGATCTACAAAACACAAATGTAATGTGTCGTGGCTCAGAAACTGTAAACAAAAAACTCTGATTTGCATCTCATGCCTATATTAAACACCATGTGATAAGTTCATCCTCACATCTTGCTCTGTATTTTCATATTACTCAATGTTTCTTCATAGCTGTCATATGAAAATAACACAGGGCAGCTCTGCTCACTAATACAAATCTATTGCAGAATAAACAGTAAAATCTCTACAGGGAGACATTTCTACCATCGTATATTTTACAGCCTAACCTTAAATCACCATCTACAACAGTTCTGTTTCCATTTCCTGCTAATGATGGCTCTCACTGCACCAGAAAACACCAACAAAATGCAGAAACGCTTTAACCTGGTTGATTTTAATTGACGGAGTGTGAAACAGTTCATCTTCCCTCGCTCTCTCTCTACTACTTAGACATTTTTTTTACATCCCTCTCCTGAAAAGGTGAGGTGCATCATGTGATTGAGCCGCCACAGGTCTAGTGCGTGTGGAGAGAGGAGGTCACCTTTCTGTCGGACGGAGCACCAGATGGTGACGATGAGCACACAGATGACAGTGAAGACCAGCAGAGCCAGGATGCCCCCGATCACTGCATACGGAACGGCACTGTGGGTTTCCACCACTGCTCCAGGGTCTAAGATACACACGAACACAAAGAGAAGAGTTTTAGCTTCAGCATTTGAACTAAAAACAATTCAAAGTGACTTGTGACTGTAAAATATTGTATAAACTCTACAGGAAAAACTGTTAATAGATTAACAGTAAGTTCCGTACTATATAAAGAGAAAATTGTAAAAGGTATAACCGGACATTATATGTAAAATGCTGTTAATTGTACAGTTTTTAGAAGTAAAAGATAAAATAAATAAACAATTTACAGCCAAAAACTGTATAGTGATATTCCCAGAATTGCTTATTTGACACTTCACATTTGAAGGTATTTTATTTAAATGTTTCTTTAATAGTTTTTGTTATCAGTTATGCACATTTGTGTTTTGTTACATCATCTATTGTTTAATGAATGTTTATTGTCATGTGTTACCATAATGGTGTTTTGTTTTACCTTATATACAGGTCCTTCTAAAAAAAAGTAGCATATTGGGATAAAAGTTCATTATTTTCCATAATGTAATGATAAAAATTTAACTTTCATATATTTTAGTTTCATTGCACACCAACTGAAATATTTCAGGTCTTTTATTGTTTTAATACTGATGATCTTGGCATACAGCTCATGAAAACCTGCAAAAGATTCCTGAGGCTTTTAAAAACTCCCAGCCTGGTTCATTACTCAAAACCGCAATCATAGGTAAGACTGCCGAACCCGACCCTGTCCAGAAGGCCATCATTGACACCCTCAAGCGAGAGGATAAGACACAGAAAGACATTTCTGAATGAATAGGCTGTTCCCAGAGTGCTGTATCAAGGCACCTCAGTGGGAAGTCTGTGGGAAGGAAAAAGTGTGGCAAAAAACGCTGCACAATGAGAAGAGGTGACCGGACCCTGAGGAAGATTGTGGAGAAGGACCGATTCCAGACCTTGGGGGACTGGAGTAGAAACATCCAGAGTCACCGTGCACAGGCGTGTGCAGGAAATGGGCTATAGGTGCCTCATTCCCCAGGTCAAGCCACTTTTGAACCAGAAACAGCGGCAGAAGCGCCTGACCTGGGCTACAGAGATGCAGCAATGGACTGTTGATCAAATTTTGCATGTCATTCGGAAATCAAGGTGCCAGAGTCTGGAGGAAGACTGGGGAGAAGGAAAGGCTAAAAAGGCGAAGATTTTCGAAGATTTCGTTATTCAGCACGACCTGGCACCTGCTCACAGTGCCAAAACCACTGCTAAATGGTTTACTGACCATGGTATTACTGGGCTCAATTGACTGATCAATAGCCAACACTCTGGATGAGCTTAAGGCCGCTATCGAAGCATCCTGGGCCTCCATAACACCTCAGCAGTGCCACAGGCTGATCGCCTCCATGCCACGCCGCATTGAAGCAGTCATTTCTGCAAAAGGATTCCCGACCAAGTATTGAGTGCATAACTAAACATAATTATTTGAAGGTTGATTTTTTTGTATTTAAAACACTTTTCTTTTATTGGTCGAATGAAATATGCTATTTTTTTTAATATAGGAATTTTGGGTTTTCATGAGCTGTATGCCAAAATCGTCAGTATTAAAACAATAAAAGACCTGAATTATTTCAGTTGGTGCGCAATTAATCTAAAATATATGAAAGTTTAATTTTTATCATTACATTATGGAAAATAATGAACTTTATCACAATATGCTAATTTTTTGAGAAGGACCTGTACATTTACCTGTGGAAAAGTTACTTTGTAATGAACTTACTGATGATTATTTCTGTGGCTTACTCTTTTACTATGTGTATAAATACACAGACAGACAGACAGACTCTCACACATACACATACACACACACACACACACACACACACACACACACACACACACACACACACACACACACACACACACACACACACACACACACACACACACACCCAACTGTAAAATGTACAGGCTGTTCTGTTCACATTATTACTGTATTATGTACAGTGTTATTCTGACAACCAGTTGCCGGTTTTGTTTTTGTTTGTTTTGGAAAAAACAACAGGATAGTTTTTTTTTACAGTGTTGGATTTTTTCTTCGTTAAAAGAGACAATGACAGCAGTGGAAAGATGGCATCAGAAGCTGTGTGTGACGAATCCCATGAAGTATTTCTGACAAGATAGGAAACAGTGAGAGGGAGAAAGACACTCCGAAACTTCAACATATGAGCCTGGACTCCTTAAATATTTAACAACATGTTTACACCACACAGCGGTGGGTAAAAATAAAAATAGAATATAGGGACAGAGAAATGGAGAGAACACATAGATAGAAAGAGCAGAGAGAAGGTGAGTCAAAAAGAGAACAATGCCAAGAAAGAATGGGGAAGAAAAGTATGTTTGCTTAAAGGGCAATTGTCGTCAACACATAAGAAAAGTGCCCGTTGGATAGTTCATCCAAAAAAGAAACATGCTGTCACCGCTCTGCCACCATCTTTAGTTCCTAACCTGAATGACTTTCTTTCTATGGAACAAAACTACAATAATAGTTGTTGACCACGGCTGTTAAACTCTGAAAGCTTTTAAAACGTAACACTGAATAATACGGCTTAATAATGCTTTTGCTACCTAAAATTAGCATTAATGCGATAGTTCACCCAAAAATGAAAATTACCCCATGATATACTCACCCTAAAGACAGGTGTCTATGACTTGCTTCATTCAGACAAATACAATCATATATATATATATATATATATATTAGGTTCTAAAAACAACCCAATATATATATATACATTGGGCTGTTTTTTACTCTGGGTTGTCTTGAACAAATATTTAACCCAACCGCAGGATTAAAACAACCCAATCGCTGGGTTAAAAACAACCCAATCGCTGGGTTAGTCCATATTTGACCCAACATTGGGTTAAAACAACCCAGCATTTTTAAGAGTGTATATATATATATATATATATATATATATATATATATATATATATATATATATATATATATATATATATATATATATATTATATATATATATATATATATATATATATATATATATATATATATTCTGGCTCTTCCAAGCTTTATAATGGCAGTGAGTAAAGGACGAAATTTTAAAGCCCAAATAAATTCATCCCTCCAACATTAAAGTAATCCATACAACTCCAGGGGGTTAATAAAGGCCTTCTGAAGCAAAGAAAAGCGATGTGATGCGTTTGTGTAAGAAAAATACCAATATTTAAAAATGTATAAACTAAAACAACTATTTTCTGGCAGAGAGCCTACACAAGTCGACTTACACCAATAGAGTAACCCCTGATGCGATGTAGGAGTAGTGTAAGCTTCTCCTCTCACGGTTCAAACAAATAGGGCTGGGCAACAAACTCCTCTTCTCTTATATCGAAAATCTCTGACATTTCTCTTCATTTTTAGCATTTGTAAAACTGTATTCTACCATCTTAAAAATATCTAAAAATATAAATCACAACATGCTTTCAATGCAAAATGCTTTTCACATCATTTAGATCATGCATTCATGACTTTAAGCCTAGATTATTGTAATGCTCTACTATGTGGTTGCCCTGCTCACTTAATAATAAAAAACTCCAGCTGGTCCAAAACGCAACAGCTCGAGTTCTAAAACGAGGAAGTATGATCATATTAGCCCGATTCTGTCAACACTGCACTGGCTCCCTAATAAACACTGTATACTTTTTAAAATCTTGCTAATTACTTACAAAGCACTAAATGGTTTAGCTTCCCAGTACTTGAGCGAGCTCTTGTACTCCAAGTCTATTGCGGTCTCCAAATTACTAGCAATTTCTAGAAAGTTAATAATACCTAGAATATCAAAATCAACTGCAGGCGGCTAATCCTTTTCCTATTTAGCACCTAAACTTTGGAACAGTCTTCCTACCATTGTTCAGGAAGCAGACACTCTGTCAGTTTAAATCTAGACTAAAAGCATATCTCTTTACTATGGCATACACATAGAACATTATACATTTATGTTATTCAAATCAGTTAAATTATTGTTTTAGGCTGCCTTAACTAGGTCAGCTGGAACTGGGAACACTTCTCATAACACCTGATGTACTCGTTACATCATAAAAAGAATGGCATCTACGCTAATGTTAGTCGCTCTGTTTATCCCGAGGTTTACTGCAGTCAGCCGGATCCAGATTAGATGGTGAACCTGTGCCTAGACATAATGACCAACATTGCTTGGTCAGTGCTTGGACCAACAGTGTCTCTTTGCTTCAAATGTCAGCAAAGATCCAGTTCTAGAGTTCAACTCACTCAATGATCAATTTGCAGTGGTTATTTAGTTAACAGGAAGATTATCAGTGAATAAATTACTTAAATATCAGTCTGTTTCTCACTCTAATTTATAGTTTATTTCAGGGTTTGTCTCTCATTTCCCACATTTTTGGAGCTTAAATTAAAATTCTGTCATCATTTACTCACCCTCATATTGTTCCAAATATGTATGACTACTTCTTTGGAATAAGATGTTAAAGGGGGGGTGAAACACTCAGTTTCAGTCAATCTCATGTCAATCTTGAGTACCTATAGAGTAGTATTGCATCCTTCATATCTCCGAAAAGTCTTTAGTTTTATCATATTTATAAAAGAAATATAGGCTGTTCCGAGTCTTTCCGGAAAAAACCGAGTGCCTGGAAGCGTATCGTGTGGGCGAAGCTAAAGAATGATGAATGCGCACAAAGCGTCCTCAAGCGTGGAGAAACCCATCTATCTCAGCTAATACAGATAATGATCCACAATCAAATCTGAGGCAGAAATAAATTAAACACGAGAAACGGCAACATCAGGACGTCCATCTCTGTGGTATGTACTGTATTTAGGGGCCTCTGTGTGTCTTTACTCGCAGTTTATGAGGACATGATTCGGTTTATGGACTATTGTATGTGACTAAGTTAGACCTTAGAAGTAGCAAGCAAAACGGTTTTGCACGTCAGAGTCAGACTAGTGTAAAGTTATACAGAACAACAATGGAGTAACCGTTAGTGCATTTGAATGACGAAGCACGCGATCGTGTCGTTTACTGATGTTTACTCATGCGACGATAGCCAACAGCAGAGACATTTGAAACAGTTTAACTCACCGGCTGCTTCCAAAGCAGGACCGAACCTTTATCACTGGGACCGCTCTGTCAAAAACACACTTCTTTGGTATGATTTGGTGAAGTCCTGTGACAGCAGTGAACGGTGGAAATCCACTTTGAGACGCGACTGAAGCGATGCCTTGAAGCTTCCCATCATTTCTGCGTTCAAATCGGTTCAAATGCAGCGCTGCCTTCCCGGAATGCTGTGCTGAAGCGTTGAAGTCGCTCGACGTCACCCATAGGAATAAAGTGGAGCGCGGCGCGCGACATAAGTGTTCACGGACGACTGGATCTGCAGCTGAGAGACTGTTTTCGGCGTGCATTTCCTCTCTCTCGATCTAGTCACGCGCACGCACCCTACCGGGAGAAGAGCCCATACGGCCCATACAAGGACCTTCCGTTCTATTAACGTCAAGTAGACCCATACTCGAAAAAAACTCTCCGAAACTTGTGAGAAACCGGAAGGAGTATTTTTGACACAAAAATACTCTATCAAACGTCCAACATTAGTTTTTGAAACTTTGTCTATGTTTAGGATGGGAATCCAAGTCTTTAACAGTGTAAAAAGCTCAGTATGCATGAAACAGCATTTCACCCCCCCCCTTTAATAACCAAACAGTTTCACTTACCATTGACTTGCTTTGCCTCACATATCTTCTGTGTTCCACAGATGCTCCACTGTGTTCCACAGTGAGGGTGAGTAAATTCATTTTCATTTTTGAGTAAACCTGTTTACTATGAACCCTCATTGGATCTGTGTGAGGATTCTTTGAGAGTTCCTCTTTTAGATAGAATAGCATATAGCTTTTAGATGAACACTTGAGTGAGTAAATAACATTTTTTAAAAACTGTTAAAGTGTGTAATAATGTTAGGTTTAAAAAATAGTTTTTCCATTGGTAAGCCAAACCAATAGCCCCACCCCCAAAATCACCATTGGATGAGCTGATGTTGCCGTGCGAGGCTGGTTAGGATTCTCAAACAAACAGAACAATGTTTTCACCGCTGAGCCCCAGTGTTTACTCTTTTCGTGGGAAAAAAACCTACAAATGGCTTGCTTACAGTTGTCTCTGCACATTAAGCTGGGATAAAAAAAGTATTAAACATCAAAAAAATTACACACTTCGCCTTCACTGAAAATGCTACAGAAACAGCGGGAGATATAGAGTGAGGGAGGTTGCCTTTGAACAGGCTGTCGAGTAACATTTCATTAGAAGACCGTTTCAGAGACGATGAAAAATTAACACTGCTGCCCGTCTCACGCTCACTTTTCAGGGAACCACCCAGCGCTGAGGAAGTGACATGAAAGAGACCACAGCCTCTGCTTCTTGAAATTGTCTTTCTCTCCCACTCTGTTCTGGAAAACAGTCTTTACCCCTTCAATTCTTGCAGGATATTGGAGACAGCAAACAATACGGTTCAGAAAGAAGAAAAGCCAGATAGAGAAAAATAAATGAGACTGATGAAAAAGGTTTGTGTGAGAGGGCGTGAAACAAAGCAGAAAAGTCATAGATCCAATGACTGTGCACTTTTAAGTGCACAAAATGAAAATACATCTTATATCTTCTTCTGCAGGTCAGAGTGTTGAGGTGTGAGGTTTGTGCAGTGTTGATGTCTTGCAGTACAGTGAAGTCTCTCAGTAGTTCTGTCAGGTGGGATGATCAAGGGCTTTCGTCTGACCTGACCTTACATCCCACAACATCATGAATGACAATCGATGCTGCTGTAGAGCTGGGCCTCTTTTAAGGGGTCATTGTGCTCTCTTTCTCACTCTCTTTCAGCATGTGTTTTTCCCTCTGTGCACAGACTCTTAAATTCTAATGAAAAACACGGCAAAGCAGCTGAGTAGATCCTCTGGAGAGCAGAGCTAGTGCTTCAAATGACAAGGGCACTAGGAAGACAATAGGAGTGTGTGCACATGCATCTTAAGGAACATTAATAAATCACAAAACATGAATGAGAAGATGAGAAGTTAGGTTTTTAACAGGAGAAAAGAATTTGCATATGTTGAGCTGGAAGAAAATTTAAAAAATACTGGATTTGCATTTTGTGACGGAAATAACAGCGCGTGGTAGTTTTTGATAAAGCGATAGAAAAGTTGTGAGACCAAAGACAGAGCGAGAGTGCCAGTAATATGCAATAAAGAGAGATAAATAAGGTAGCTTATGTGTCTAGTCTCCTGTCTTTGTAGCTTGAAGTCACTTTCAGACAGAACAGAGCAGACTGCAAATATTTGCATGTAAAAATAAAAGACCAACTGTAGGTCAGTATGCATAAATCAGTGATGTCCTTGCAGTCAGTTAAATTTAAATCATCGCAAAGATGCGGAATTAACATGATTTAGGTCCCCTTATTACTAGTGCGTTTTCGTCCTGAAGGGATAGTTCACCCAAAAATGAAAATTCTGTCAACATTTACTCACCCTCAAGTTGTTCCATACCTGTATGATTTTCTTTGTTCTGCTGAACACAAAAAAAAAAAGATATTTGGAAGAATGTTTGTAACAAAGCAGAGAGAACAACCATTCACTATCATAGTAGGGGAAAATACTATAGTGAATGGTTTCTCTCTCTGCTTTGTTAAAAACATTCTTCAAAATATATTGTTTTGTGTTCAGCAGAACAAAGAAAATCATACAGGTTTGGAACAACTTGAAAATAAGTAATTTTTCAATTATGAGAAAAACTACTTGAGTAAATGATGACAATTTTCATTTTGGGGTGAACTACCCTTTTAAAACAAGAACGATCCTCGTCTACACTAGCGTTTCAGAAACACTCTGTCTACACTGCACCGCCGTGAACACGTCATGCCTCAAACACACTAGGCATGCGCGTATAAGTGTAAACAGTTGCCTCTTGCGCATGTCGATAGCTGCAGTATTATACAATACAGCATAACGGCACAACGCTGTGCTAAAAAGGACAGCAAAGCAAGCAGTTCTGTCTCCGTGTTGTTGTTTACACGCTCGTCGAAGCTGGTATGTTACAGAGCCATTGAGAGAGACAACTTTGGGCTGCGGTTCCCAAAAGCACTGTAATACAATAGCCACCAATGGTCTCTACGATCAACTTTGGTGTACAGTGATTTTGGGAAACGCAGCCCCGGTCTGTTCTTGTAGTGTAATGTGGGCATCATTTTTTAATAAAGGCTCCATTTCGGTCCGTTTACACTGACCCGCAACCCCTGAGTTTTCAAACTGAAACGGGGTCAGCAGCGTTTTCCAAAATGGTGGAGAAGTGTAGACAACAGGCTATTGCGTTAATTGTAAGCTTTGAAACGATAAGCTTTCGAAAACGCACTAGTGTAAACATACATTACCTAACATACTTAGCCTAAGATTCCAACATGTAAAAAGCATTCACATCCTCGTAGAACTTGTAATTCAATTTCTAACATTTTACTTTCTAATTTTCAGAGAGCTTGTACCATTGCTGCAATGTCAAGTGGAAACACTCAAATTGCATTGCCTTTAGCATTAAAATGTAGTAAAGTACTTATCTTAAAATATTTCTGTTTATTAAATTCCATTAATGGATTATTGGACTGCCTTAATGCAAGATTCATCTGAAAATGAATGAACGAAACAGCACAGTTCAATGTAGGTAGCACAGATTTGAATAGATTTAATGACCTGCTAAATAATAAATATTGATTGCTCAAATTAAACTTATTAAAGAGTTACAATGTGGAAATGCATAATTCTGAGTTTGAGGATGTGAAATTACGGTTATTACAGCATGCCGTGAATGCACCATAAGTCAATAAGTGAACTGTATTCTTTAAGACCAAAACATAGAAAGCCTAATACAGGATTTTCAAGGCTTTAGTGTTAAACAACATATTTTTTCCATTTCTAAGCATCTATTCAAAGTAGAGGGTGTTTTGGATAAAGTTAAAAAATTACTGAAAAGTTCTGACTCTAATATATCATATCTGGTCAGATTATGTCACACACTGTCAAATCAGAGACGAAAATCCAGCACTCAAAGAGGATCATAACTCCATGCAGCTGCAGTATGACTTTCTTGTGGAAATGAATGACTTTTGGTTTTACAGTCTGTCACAACCAGTGAAAATGCAGCATAAATTATGAAGAAAATGAAAATGATGGATGCAGAAATTTGTCGAAGAGGAAGAATGAGAAGAAATAAAAGGACACTGCTCATTGTGCAAGCACTGTAATAAAACTGTCACTCATGATTATTGTCAAAAGTATCGACCTCGATACCAAATCGAAACTGAAATGTTAAAAATGTGACGCTTCGAGCGCCGTTGAGCTGTAATCGTAAACACCTCTGAATGGTCATTGTGCTCATGCGCTCGTCGGATGTGCCTGTGATTGGCTACAATGATCAACACACGGCAGCGGTTTGAAAGAACACGGAAGTGTTTGAAAGTGTTTTGAAAGCAGGAGCAGGAGCGTTTAAAAGCACAAGCAAGCGTCAACCAGCAGACCGGTAGGCTGATAGACTCCTGCATTCAAACGCTCTGTGTGTATCTGTGCAAGCGCTCTGAGAAAAGCGTCATTGATGTATTTTTTACAACATGTTTGTGAAGCGCTGATCATAGTAACCAATCACAGACATATTTAATGAGCTCGTGAGCACAATGACCAGTCAGAGGTGTTTAAGATTCCTCTCAACAGTGCTCAAAGCGTCACATTTTTTACATTTCAGTATCGATTTGGTCTCGAGGTCGATACTTTTGACAACACTACTCATGATTACACATGTGAAGAGGTTAGCCAATCACAACAGAGGTTTTAACATATTTAAAAAAGCTACAGTAAAAAAACAGCCTGTTGAATTCTAAGGGAAAGGAAGAAATGTTAAAGCAGTCCTGATGTAAACCTAAAGTATAGAAGGGGAGTGAATGAGGAGTAGAGGAGGTGAGGTAAGGTGAGATAACGGATGAAGGGTTACCTTTGTATTCCTTTGTAAAGCTGGAGGATGGAAGGATGGGGTGAGCGATGGCAGGATGAGAGTTGGGAAGGACAGACACTACAAGGGAACGGTATTATAACAAGGTTATTAACAAACTACTGCAGCTACATACAAGCACATGCAGGGGAAAACATGCAAAATGTGGCCTGTCAGTGTGTATGTGAGTATAAAAGTGTGTGAGCAAGAGATGAACAATGTTGTTCATGAATTGCACCCCTCTGCCAGGGTCAAGGGTCTCTTTGCGGGTAACATCTCCAGCCAGCAGGGTGCAGTAGCTTCCTGTTCCACCCTTTCATCCCTCTACACTGCAAAATACTGCAGTTACCGTGCACCCCGGGCTCAGCACTCTCTCACTGTAATCTTCAATCCCTCCATCCCAAAGATCATCAATCTTACCGCTCTGCTCACCATCCTCCACACCTCTAATACAGGCACTAGCCTCATCGCTCTTTCCCGACCCATCTCGTTCCTGTTGCTGGCTCGCAGCTACTCTCTATGCATACGGGTTTATCCTTTTTATGCAACAAAGAGCAGCAGGTTTTCGGTTGCGTATGTGTGTGGCCTTCATACTCAGAGGGATTAACAGCATGGTACCAGACTGATCAATAGCCAGACACAGATCAATATCCCGAGACCACCCTGACTCTTCAGGAAGAGATGGGCAGCTAATCATTTCTCTCATTCCTCTTCTCTCAAAGCCTCTTGTCTTCCTCGGTGGCAAAACATCTCGCATTTTAAAACATTTCAGGGATGTTAAAGGGACAGATCCCCCAAACATGATTCTTATAGGGGTAGTTCTCCAAAAAATTGTTTTTTAAGGCACAACTAAAAGAGTAGTTCACTTTTAAAATGAAAATTATCCCATGATTGAGTCCTCCATGTATATGACATTTATTTCTGATGAACACAATCCGAGTTATAATATATATCCTGATGCGTTCATGCTTTATAATGGCAGTGACTGGGTTCACTGAGGTTGAAGCTCAAAAAAGTGCATCCACTCATAATAAACTTGCTCCACACGGCTCCAGGACGTTAATAAAGGGCCTTCTGTAAAGCAATGGGGTTTTGTGAGAAAAGTATCCATATTTAACACATTATAAAGTAAAGTATCTATAGCTAGCCAGACCGCCTTCCGTATTCAACGTACAGAAAAAGTGTAAATGGCAAGACGCATGATGTCAGACGTAGCGTAAGTGTTTTGAACCACGAGCGGCGTTACACTTTTTGTACAAGTTGAATATAGAAAGCGTTTTGGTGGAAGCTCGATATTTCACTTTATAACGTGTTAAATTTGGATATTTTACTTACAAAACCCCTCAAGATGCTTCAAACGGCCTTTATTAACAGCCCAGAGTCATGCGGATTACGTTTATGAAGGATGGATGCCCTTTTATTGAGCTTTAAACTGTCATTGCCATTATAAAGCTTGGAAGAGCCAGGATATGTTTATATCACTCCAATTGTGTTCATCTGGGGGAAAAAAGTCATATACATCTATGATGGCTTGGGGTTGAGTAAATCATTGGGTCTTTTAAAATTAACTACTCCTTTAACCCCATAATGTGAATTCTGTCATCATTTACTCACCATAATATCATTCAAAACTGTATGACTTTAAAATTCTTTATAACAGAGATTTTTTTCAGACCAAAAAAACAATGACTGGCAGACATACAGAAGCACACAAAGTTTAATAAATGTTGTTCAAATCTTCTGTGGTCCTAAAGTGGATTTGGGTAAGAGACTAACCAAAAATCGTGGTTCACCGCTGCAAATTGAATCAGTTCAATTTGGAAACCATTCTAAATATTCACTGATCATATAAATGATTATTTCACAACTTTAAAAAAAAACACTACATGTCTCATGACCACACAGAGCGGGGAAATGGAAAAAAAAAAAAGAAAAAGAAAAAAAACCTGATAGTGTATGATGACTTGGGTTTGGTCTGTTTCTCAAACAAATATTTTGCATATCCCTTTCAAAGACATATCATGTGGATTACTTTTGTTATTTTATGGTGCTTTTGGGTCCTTTTTAGGCTTGAAAGCTTCAGTCGCAATTCATTGTAATTGCACTGAAAACAGTCTTCAAAAAACTTTTCTTTTGTGCTCTAAAGAAGAAAGAAATTCATACAGGTTTGGAAAGACATAAGGGTGAGTAAATAATGACCGAATTTCCGTTGGTTGCCCTATTCCATCACTCGGATCCTTTTTTTCTCATCACATTTCCTGTTCCTCTTCTCTTTCTCAGTGCTCCCACTTTCTCATTCATTACATTTCTCTGTTTTCGTGTACTTTTCCCAAAACCAATCATTTAAAAGGCGTTTCTTCTTTCTTTCCTCCTGCACATCATTATGGCTCAGGCTGGAAGCTGATAAACATTTCATCACACAGATGGTTGGGTGAGTCACGTCAGAAATGTTCTCGGCATTTTTGGGACTTTGGGTTTTGTCCCACATTATGCCATCAAAAAAAGAAAGAGTGGCAGACCTTCAAGATGTGCTCTAATCCTCCGTTTACAGAGCCCGTAAATCCCACAGTCTCTCACCTCTCCCCTCTCCGCTCAAAGGCCAAGTCTCTGTCGTCAACTCGACACACTCCTTAACTCGCCTTGCTTAATATTCCTGTCATGACTATCCAAAGGTAAAAAATGACATTTTCAATTACTATATCCCCTCTTGCTCACGCTTCCTTCTCTTTTTCCTAAGTTTCACTTCATTAATTAAGTGCCCATGTTTTTCCTCCCAATTAGAGCCACAGCTCATTACTGCACTACATCTTTTTCTTTCTCCTGCGAGCATTGTTGGTACTCCCTCCATTTCTTTCTCCGTCCCTCCTTTCTCTTCTCTCATTTCAATCTCAGCAGCTCTCTGAGGCTGTTCGATTGTAATGGCTTTTATCGGCAGCAAGGTCCATCATGGCTAAGTACTGCTGCAGTTTTAAATAAGCATGTCTCCAGGGGACTGTCCTTTGACCGTTTGACCACTGAACAAGCTGCATATGTGGAAGTGTGGACACACACACAACACTTGCTTTTTTGTGGTGAGGACTTTCTAATGACTGTTTTTTTTTTTGTAACTTAATGAAATTTTCTATCCTCACACCTTAAATCTAACTCTCAGAATCTAATTCACAATAAATAGCATGTTTAAGACATTTTCCTCATGGAGACTTTTGGTTACTCCCAGCAATGCAAGTGAGTTCAGATTTAACAGTTCTAACCTGAAGCACACACATATAAAAATGTAACAACACAAAAAATTGTTTATGCAAAAAAAAAAAAAAAAAAGTTAAAAAAACAAATATATATGCAAATGTAGGTTTCCAGACAGACCGAGATAAAGCAGCACAGACAGGCGTACCTGTTGAGCCATGTGGTAAATACACACTTGCATATCAGTAAGCGTAAATTGCTAAAGTTCTGAAAAAACAAAGTCTCCTCCTCTGTCCCTTTGTCTTCCTCATTTCCTTATCAGTCACCTCTCTCCATTGCTCTCTGTTGCCTGATTCATTCGGTCTTTCTCTCACCCAGCTTCAGTTTATAATCATCATTCTGTTCATATTGGTTGGTTGCTCCTCATTTTGCACTTCATGGTCACTTTAGACATAAAATAAATCAATGGGAAAAAGTTTGTCAGTGCGAAGCAGCAAGATATTTAGATTAGCCCTCCTCCACTGTCTCGTGTCACTGTGACTGCTGACTCATCATCTCAGTAGTTCTCCCTCATCCTCTATCAGCCTTCAGCAGTCAGCTATTTCTCTCCTTTTAGTTGCACTGAGCATTTCCAACTGAGGGATTTCCAGCGGATGAAACCTAAATACGATGATACCGCTGAGAGTTAACACCAAATCTTGTTCATTTACTCCCACACAAACACATTAAATGGGGAGGTCTGTGTTCTGTGTAGGAGAGGCAACAAGAGGGAGGGTGGGAGGGAGGGAGGGAGGGAGGGAGGGAGGAAGGAAGGAAGGAAGGAAGGAAGGAAGGAAGGAAGGAAGGAAGGAAGGAAGGAAGGAAGGAAGGAAGGAAGGAAGGAAGGAAGGAAGGAAGGAAGGAAGGAAGGAAGGAAATAAACAATGATATGAGAGAAAAAATGCAAAAGAAACCTATGGAAGGAGAGAAGAAAAAGAAAGGAAGATGGATGCAAGGAAAGCAGGAAAGAAGAGGAGGAGAAGGAAATAAAAAATGGTTGGAAGGAAGAAATTAAGGAAGGATGAAGGGAAAGAGGAATAAAGGAATGAAGGAAAGAAAAAACAGGATGGAATTCTGAAAAGAAAAGTAGGGGGTGAAAGAATGAAAAAAATTATGGTAGAAATTAAGTAACAAGAAAGAAAGAAAGGAAGGAAGAAAAGACGGATGGATGGATGGATGGATGGATGGATGGATGGATGGAAAGAATAGCAAGGAAGGGAGGAAAGAAGGCAGAGAGGGATGATGGAAGGAAGCAAGAATAGAAGGAAAGGTGAAAGAAATAGAGAATGATGAAAATGGAGGGATAAAAAAGGCAGAAAAAATAACAAAGAAAGGAAGAACAGGGATGGAACAAAGAACGGAAGTAAGGAACAAGTAAAGGGAGAAACAAATGAAGGGAGGAAAAAAAGGAAGGAAGAATAAACAGGCAGAGAAAAGGATTCCTGGGACATTCTCTGAAGTGCAGGGGTGGTTCAAAGCTACGAGGCTCACCTACACAGAACCTCGGATAGAATGAGCAGAAAAAAGAGAGGGAGCGAGGGATAGAGGCAGGATGAAAGATGACATTCCCACCCACCTGCGCTCTCCGAACTGCCTCGTTAACGTGCGTATTTGATGGCTGTCGTTACCATGCGAAAAAAAGAGGAAAAAAGAGAAACAAAGGAGGAAGACCTCTGGGGATCTCATTTCGTGCACTCTTTCAAAATACATTACATATCCTGCAGGTCTAAAGCCACAGCTGAAGGGTGCAGTGCGCTGAACAGACACAAGGGGCAGACCTGGGCAAGAGGGGGAGGACTAAACACCATGGTGGGAGCACAAGATGAGTTTGTCACATCCAAAGCCACAGTAAACCACCTCTGTAGCTACGATGAACCCACGCTGTTCTCAAACGGCAAAGAAAGTGTAGGTGTTTATGCATATACATTTGGAGTTGTTTTGTAATTCTGAGCAGTGTGGAAACATCTGAAAGCCTTAAAGGGATACTTCACCACTTTTTCATATTAAACTATGTCATTCCCTTAACTATGGAGCTAGGAATATGACAAAATCATCTGAATTTGAATGGGATAAATCTAAATTATAGACAAGTGTATCTAACAAAATTAGATATTATGTTGCATTTTACATCGTTCTGAATTAAACATTTTAAATGTTAAATATAGAACATTTGAAATTGAACACATCTGAAATGTTTTTATGTCGAAATTGTATAGACATGTATTTTCAAACAGCAGATATATTGTTTTGAATTAATAGACTGGAAAAATTCTACCAGAACATCAAATTCAAAATGCTAAAATTCAAACCGCAGAAATTCAGATCTTACAGAAAGTAGGCCAGAGGTCATCATCAGGGAAGAGTAAAGGATGTCAGAAAAGTCCAACGGAGGCTACACTCAACGGCTGTCTGACTTCACGCATTCGTTTTCACTCACTCGTTTAAGTTAACTGTAGCCTATTAGTGGAATAAAGTAGGGAACAGTGAATGAGGGTTTAGGGGACGATTTTGGATTCCGCCCTGGAGAACGACAGATGACATCAAATCCTGAGATTTTCTTCACTAATCAGGGATTTGTAAACCATGCATGAAAAATTAGAAATCTAGCCAAAATCTCATTTTCCTTGCATTAATTATTAACTAAACAAAAAGTATAAAAGGGCCGTTTGATCTTCTCTTTATTCCATTACAAATAGGAAATGAAATGATCAGATGGTGCTCCGTTGGACTTTTCTGACATCCTTTACTCTTACCTGATGATGACCTCTGGCCTACTTTCTGTAAGATCTGAATTTCTGCGGTTTGAATTTTAGCATATTAAATTTGATGTTCTGGTAGAATTTTTCCAGTCTATTAATTCAGAACAAAATATCTGCTGTTTGAAAATACATGTCTATACAATTTCGACATAAAAACATTTCAGATGTGTTCAATTTCAAATTTTCTATATTTAACATTTTGTTAGATTACAACTGTCAATAATTCTGATTTATCCCATTCAAATTCAGATCATTTTGTCATTTTTCTAGCTCCATTGTTAACTAAGACGAGTTGATACACACCTCTCTCATCTCAGTGCGTGCACTTAATCGCTCTGATGCGCGGTGATATTCTGAGAGCATTTAGCTTAGCCCACTAAGCCCAGTTCATTATATTTAAATACAGTTACACGAATCATTGAACATCCTAGTATGGTGACAAAATAAAACGTGGCGCTTTTCTTAGCGGGTTAAAAAGGAGAACTATATTGTATGGCGCAAAAGCAATTCTGAGAGTACTTCAACTCGGCGCAGTAAAAAGTCCCGGCTGAAACATCCTCCCTCACATCTCAACCTCCCCACTATTGACCGAAATGAGAGAGGGAGGGGGAGATGTGAGGGAGGATTTTTCAGCCATGACTTTTTACTGCGCCGAGTGTAGCGCCGAATGAACTGGGCTTAGTGGGCTAAGCTAAATGCTATCAGAATGTCACTGTGCGTCAGAGCGATTAAGTGCACGCACTGAGACAAGAGATTTTAGATTTTAGAGTATTGTAGTTCAAAAGGGTTAAGTGTTAATACCACGTGACCCGGGACGCTCGTTTTCTTACCGTACACCAGCAGTGTGTAGTGGTCAGCCGCACGGCCATAATTGTTATGCGCCTGACAGAGGTAGGTGCCGTTGTGTGATTGGCTGAGGCGAGACATATGGAGAATGTTGCCCGTTTTCTCTGCCCGCTCGGGAAGAGTATCATTCACTCGTGACCACTGGATGTCACGTGGTCTAGAAAAGAAGAAAAGACAGACTGTAAAAAGACCATGTTTTAAAGAAATATATTCAAGTATTTATCAAAGAAGGAACCAGGCATTAAAAGTAAAGCTTGAAAAACAAGTGCTTGAAACAACTATGAGGCCAACTAATGAGGCACCAGGGAGGAAAGAGAATAGAAATATGATCATATAGAAAAGATGAAACAGACATAAAAGACATTGTCTAGTAAACAACATTTAAACCACATTAAAAAACAAATAAGTTATTTAAAATGTTTATTTTAAAGGGATAGTTCACCTAGAAATGAAAATTCTGTCATCATTCTGTCACCATTTGCTTACCCTCATGCTGTTCCAAACCTGTGAGATTTTACATAAACCTCACTATATTTTGAATCTAAATTCTCATTCATTAGATAAAAGATGTTGTTCCGAAATGAATCAATAATTTTGAATCAGTAGAATTGATGAATGAATGACTCACACAAAGTATTAATTTGTTTAATTCCTAAACGATTCAGTGTTTTGAATGAATCCGTTGAATGAATGAATAATTTCCTCACTCAGTCCCTGGCTGTATCCAACGTCATATAATGGTAATATGCCAACGTCAACTATATTATGTAAAAATCCATTTCTGTATACACACACACACACAAACACAATACATATATAGACACACACCTATCAGGCATAACATTCTTAATATTGTGTTGGTCTCCCTTTTGCTGCCAAAAGAGCCGTGACCCATCAAGAAATGGACTAGACCACTGAAGGCATGCTGTGATATCTGGCACCAAGATGTTAGCAGCAGATACTTTAAGTCATGTATGTTGCGAGATGGGTCTCCATGGATTGGACTTGTTTGTTCAGTACATCCCACAGATGCTCAGTTGGACTCCTCAAACCATTGCTGACCCATTTTTTCTATGTGGCAGGGAGCATTATCCTGCTGAAAGAGGCCACATCTACTAGGGACAGGGTCTGGAACAATGATTAGGTAACCACATGAATGACAGGACCCAAGGTTTCCCAGCAGAACATTGCCTAAAGCATCACACTGCCTCTGCCGGCTTGCCTTCTTCCCATACTGCATCCTGGTGCCATGTGTTTCCCAGGTAAGCAACGCACATGTACCTGGCCATCTACGTGATGTAAAGGAAAATGCAATTCATCAGACCAGCTACCTTCTCCCATGGTCCAGTTTTGATGTACAAGTGCCCACTGTTGTCGCTTTCGGCAGAGAAAATGGGCCAGCAAGGGCACCCTAACTGGTCTGTGTCTATGCAGCCCCATACACAACAAACTGCGATGCACCGAGGTATCCAGCAAAGCATTTTTGAAGCCACAACATGCACAACCTTGAGGCGGATGGGCTACAACAGCAGAAGGCCCCACCGGGTACCACTCATCTCCACTACAAATAGGAAAAAGAGGCTACAATTTGCACGAGCTCACCAAAATTGGACAGTTGGAGACTTGAAAAATGTTGCATGGTCTGATGAGTCTCGATTTCTGTTGAGACATTCCGATGGTAGAGTCAGAATTTGACTCCAAAACAGAATGAGAACATGGATCCATCATGCCTTGTGTGCAGGCTGCTGCTGGTGGTCGTGTAATGGTGTGGGGGATGTTTTCTTGGCACTCTTTAAGCCCCTTAGTGTCAATTGGGCATCACTTAAATGCCACGGCCTACCTAAACATTGTTTCTGACTATGTCCATCCCTTTATGACCACCATACCCATCCTCTGATGGCTACTTCCAGCAGGATAATGCACCATGTCACAAAGCTCAAATAATTTCAAATTGGTTTCTTGAACATGACAATGAGGTCACTGTACTAAAATGGCCCCCACAGTCACCAGATCTCATCCCAATAGAGCATCTTTGGGATGAAGTGGAACGGGAGCTTTGTGCCCTGGATGTGCATCCCACAAATCTCTTTATCAACTGCAATATGCTATCCTATCAATATGGGCCAACATTTCTAAAGAATGCTTTCAGCACCTTGTTGAATCAATGCCACATAGAATTAAGGCAGTTCTGAAGGCGAAAGGGGTCAAACACAGTATTAGTATGGTGTTACTTATAATCCTTTAGGTGTGTGTGTGTTTGTATATATATATAAGTGGTGGGCCGTTATCGTGAGACTCTTATCAGGTGGAAAAAAAAATAGCGCCGTTAATCTATTCTCAAAGTTGGGTTGGGAGCTGGGTCTATACCAGCGTTTCCCAACCGGGGTGCTGTCTGACGAGAGCAGGGGTGCTGTGCAAAAGATGCACTTGCATCGCGGTTCATCTCACATCTGATGATGCATATTTAATATGGGTTGTAACTTGAAAATAATGCTTTATGTATGTTTCTGTTGATACACGTGCTGTCTTTTCAGTGATACATTACAACAGCGATTATAAAAGAAAAACATGGGCAAAGCGGCCTCTCTTTGTAAACTGTTAAGTGTATGCTAGTGCTGCCATATGGCCGAATATGAGCAGTCATTTTCACCGCCATCACTCGGGTATATTCGCCAGTAGACGCAAATGAGAACTCACGCGTCTGTCTCTGTGCACTCGTCCCAAAGCGAGCACTCGTCTCACAGCACGCAAATATTCAGTTATCTTTCAAGTCTTGCACTTGAATGGACAAACTCACACAGAAAGTATGTCAACATGTCCATATTGATGAGTATCCAAGCAGACATAGTCTAAATATGCCTTAAGTGAACTGTATAGGGTCGAGAAAAACGATGCATATCCTTGCATTGGGTCTTAAAGATGATCTTAGCATACAGCTCATGAAAACCTGCAAAAGATTCCTGAGGCTTTTAAAAACTCCCAGCCTGGTTCATTACTCAAAACCGCAATCATGGGTAAGACTGCCGACCCAACACTCTGGATGAGCTTAAAGGGGGGGTGAAATGCTGTTTCATGCATACTGAGATTTTTAAACTGTAAAACTGTAAAGACTTGGATTCCCATCCTAAACATAGACAAAGTTTCAAAAACTAATGTTGGACGTTTTGGAGTCAAAAATACTCCTTCCGGTTTCTCACAAGTTTCGGAGAGTTTTTTCGAGTATGGGCCGGCTTGACGTTACTAGAGCGGAAGGTCCTTGTATGGGCCGTACGGGCTCTTCTCCCGGTAGGGTGCGTGCGTGCGTGACTAGAGCGAGAGAGGAAATGCACGCCCATAAACACTCCAGGTAGCGCTCCACTTTATTCCCATGGGTGACATCAAGCAACTTCAACGCTTCAGCACAACAAGTCACTGCTGTCAGGACTTCACCAAATCATACCAAAGAAGTGTGTTTTTGATGGAGCGGTCCCAGCGATAAAGGTTCGGTCCTGCTTTGGAAGCAGCCGGTGAGTAAAACTGCTTCAAATGTCTATGGTGTTGTCGCGTGAGTAAACATCAGTAAACGACATGATCGCGTGCTTCGTCATTCAAATGCGCTAACGGACTCCATTGTTTTTTTATGTATAAAGTTACACTACAGTAGTCTGACATCCAAAACCGTTTCGCTTGCTATTGCTAAGGTTTAGTCGCATACAATAGTCCATAAACCGAATCATATCCTCATAAACTGCGAGTAAACACACACAAATGTTGACAGTAAATACGGTACATATCACAGAGACGGATGTCCTGCTGTTGCTGTTTCTCCTGTTCAATTTATTTCAGCCTCCGAATGATTCTGGATCATACATCTATTAGCTGAGATCGATAGCCATGGGTTTCTCCACGATTGAGGACGTCACCGCTTTGCGTGCTCGTCATTCTTTAGCTCTGCCCACACGATACGCCTCCAGGCGCTCGTTTTTTTCCGGAAAGACTCGGTACAGCCCATATTTCTTTTATAAATATAATAAAACTAAAGGCTTTTCGGAGATATTAAGGATGCAATACTACTCTATAGGTACTCAAGATTGACATGAGATTGACTGAAACTGAGCGTTTCACCCCCCCCCCCCCCTTTAAGGCCGCTATCGAAGCATCCTGGGCCTCCATAACACCTCAGCAGTGCCACAGGCTGATCGCCTCCATGCCACGCCGCATTGAAGCAGTCATTTCTGCAAAAGGATTCCCGACCAAGTATTGAGTGCATAACTGAACATAATTATTTGAAGGTTGACTTTTTTTGTATTAAAAACACTTTTCTTTTATTGGTCGGATGAAATATGCTTTTTTTTTTTTAGATGAGCTGTATGCCAAAATCATCAGTATTAAAACAATAAAAGACCTGAAATATTTCAGTTGGTGTGCAATGAATCTAAAATATATGAAAGTTTAATTTTTATCATTACATTATGGAAAATAATGAACTTTTATCACATATGCTAATTTTTTGTGAAGGACCTGTATATAAACACACACACACACACACACACACACACGCACACGCACACATACATGCATACATACATACATACACATGCAACTTTATTCTCTTTACTAAACATTATTGTCTTAGTTTTGGATTATTTGGATTTTGTTTTTACTGGAAAACGTATAAAATGTATATACTCTAATATACTCAATATTTTGCAGAGAATAGAGAAAAGGAGTGTCGTCCTAGAAGATAATACCAGGCAGACAGAGACAAAAGAGCATGAAAGGAGGAGATTACTGAACACACACACACACAACAAACAGCTGCGAGGTGATCCACAGTAGCAGGATATACACAGAAACTGTAGGGCAAAAAGCCCAAGGCTTCTGTTCCGAGCCCACCGCCTGTGAAACGCCTCATCCTTCATCCACCTTGGCTGGGTTACAAGTCTACGTCATCACACCGTAATCCTATGGGACACTTTTAATTACAGTCCTCACAGGATTCAGGATAAAGTACCACACACACATTCTCACATACATACAGATGAGTCAGCCAAAGCACTGAGGAATAATAAACACACCCCTCCAACAAATGCAGACTGTGTTTAATTGGTGATTAATGTCGGATGAACACGATCGTAATGGCTCTATAACCAAGCAACACGACACAGTGTACTCTGAGTTCAGTTACCGTAGCGCGGCATCTGGATCCATCTCTCATCCCTCCCATCAATACACTCATTTATCTCAACCTATCTAGAGAGCAGTCTCTCTGTGGGTGGGCAGTCTATTCTCATTTCTCATCACTGCATTCTGTAATCTTCAAACATGCCCCTACATTTAAACATTTACACGTTTCACACTCTCTCTCTCCCCCATGCATAAATCACATACTAGCCTTTCACCCCCCCCCCATCTTTCTTCCCATCCCTCATTCATTCATTCATTCCCCCATTTCAGTGTAAAATGAGTGGCAGCTCAAGCATCGTCTCTATCTATCCATCTTTCATTTCTTTAGCGGTTCCTTATGAGGCTCTGGAGAGGTTTAATGGCTTTCTGCTCACAGCCTCTTATGGAGAAGAGGCTCAGTGACCACGGTCGAGCCACAGAAAAATAGAAAAACAGAAGAAAGTGTCTGTGCTCACAGTGGCAGCACTGAGGTTGACTTTCTCCTTTAATAGAAGCCAGTTAGTGATGTAAGAAAGAAATATCTCAGAAAAACTAAAACTTCATTCCTTATTTACCAAAATTGGCAGAAAAATATTAGGGGGACACACGCATCTGTTGTAAAAAAAATTGTTTAATTGACATCCATTAATGTCTTTGGATTTGCTCATTTTATCCAAATATACTGTATATTGTTATTTTATCTGCTACCACCTCTACTGGCACTTTTTTGTATTTTGTATTATATTTCACATTTTATAAAGAAATGCATTTTATTTTACCCTGTTTAATTTGAATGCATATTGTTATTTTATATATATATATATATATATATATACACACACACACACACACACACACATATATATATATATATATATATATAGTGGCAGTAATTGCAATGCAAAAAATATGCAAAATTAAATGCCTTTTTTTAGTATTTTTCCATTTTTAGTAAAAAATGTATTTATTAAAATAATATTTTGTGGCAGTAATTGTTATAAAACAACATTATATATTTTCATTGTATTTTTCCAGTCAATTATTTTATTGTGCACTTTGAAACTTAAATTATAAACTAAATAATAAGAGAATGAGGTATGGAGGGAGGGAGGAACATAGGACAGAGTCAAGGCTGTCTTTTGTTTCTGAGCCGTTATACTTTACTGGAGCTGGATTCAGATGATCCTCTTTAAGCATTTTGGATTGTTAGAACATAAAAGCTGTTCCTGTGGGACCAGTTCAGATGATTAGGTTTTAAAGAACATGTAGAAACAGAACTCCACACACGCTTTCACATCCATCAAGATCTCCCACACACAAACTGACAGATACATTTAGAAAGAAAAACACACAGACGCTCCTGTACACTCACAGTGGGTTGCCGGTAACGGAGCAGGTGAGACTGAGGGAGTCTCCCTCTCTGAGGATGCCCTGAGGGGGAATGATTTTCACCGTAGGAGCAACTGTGGAGATATAGAGAAAGATAGAGTGAGGGGAGAAATAAAGTAAGAAAGCTCTGTCACAAAGCCCAGTGAGCACCTACTGCCGTCAATGGCTGTATTGTGACTAAAACGGAACCTCATAAGTGACTGGATTAGAACCAATCACTCTACTGTGGAATTACAATTGACCAATGTGAGAGGAAGAATTATAATTATTATAATAACGCATATGAGAAATATCTATTTCATTATTTTAATACACTATTTTATACACTATCATTAAAATATTTGGGATGAGCAAAAATATTTTTTTTGAAAGAAATGTATACAGCAAAGATGCATTAAATTGATCAAAAGTGATAGTACAGAAATGTATAATGTTACAAAACATTTCCGATTTCAAATAAATACTGTTTCAACCATTTGAACTTACTATTCATCAAAGAATTCTGTTCAAAATTAAATATAAAAGATCAGTTTCCAAACTGTTGTCAATATTGATAATAATAAGTAATGTTTCTTGAGTATTAAATCAGTCTATTAGAATGATTTCTGAAGGATCGTGTGGCACTGAAGACTGGAGAAATGATGCTTAAAATTCAGGTTTGCCATCAAAAAACAAACAAAAAAACATTTTAAAATATATTCAAATAGAAAACATTTATTTTAAATTGAAATAATAATTCACAATATTACTGTTTTTACTCATTTATCAAATAAATGCATCTTGGATGAGTGTAAGAGACGGTTTAGTGTTGAATTATCTAGATTTAAAATCAAAATTCAGCTCACTAGATTTTGGAACAGATCAAGTGTCTCAACACATTTCTAGCAGGGGTCTCATACTTACTGTGCAATACACTACATTTTATTTGAACTCTATTGTCTTTATATAGAGTAAAGCCCTTTAGTTTTTACAGCAACTTTAAGAGGAGTCTTAGTTTAAAGATAATACTAGATATTTTTTTGGTTGAAATCTTTCCAGAGTATCATATTTCAAGTGTTTCTGTTAACACTGTGGTGTGATGTATAATGGGATACTGTTGTCTTCTAGTCCTTTATCATAGCAGACAAGATGTAACAAACAAACAAACCTTGTTAGAAGCCTGCCAAGTAAACATGTTTAAACAGATGGGGCTTCTGTGAGCTAATAACAACGTTAATCAGTCTAATATGGCGGTGGCCATGGAGACGTGACGGCATTGTTGGCTCACAGTGAACGTCCAGGCTGTAGTGACGAACTCGCTTCTGCCCCACGAGTGCCGGGTGAGACGCCTCACAGCTCAGCGCCGCTCCGTTATCTTTCCTCTCCACGGGGATACGGATAGTGTTGGAAACACTCACGGTCTTGCCGTTCTCCTGCTGAGAGATCACACCTGAAAGAAAAGAGAGGGATGGAAACGAATTGAGGGGTTTATAGAAGTCAGTTAGTTCACATTTCAGCCAGACAATATCTGCATACCTTTCATACAAAGGATTGCACGCTCGCCCTGGTTACTTCAAACAGAAGGAATTTGATGCACTGAGCAATACACCGCACACACATTGATTTCACAACCACAGAACAGGCTCTAGTATCCTGGTGAGACTATTAAGTTTTAATTGGATGATGAAAAACGAAATGACAAGGGGCGAATGAAGGGCAGAAAAGTATTAATGAAAGAGACAGGGAAGTGTAGGTCGATGGAGAGTGAAGTCAAACGGAGTTTACAGAATTATGAGGGATGTATCAAGATTACCATGATTACAGGTTTACAACTTGTACAATTCAGATTTGTCATACTCATATGTAACTAGCGTTGTCATAAGTACCAACTTTGGTACTGAATTATTATTATTTTTAAATGTGACGGTTCCCTCTATAACATTTTTGTCAAATAAAGTTCGAGTTCGAGAGTTCTGTTAAACGGATTCATAAACACCTCTGATTGGCCATCGTGTTCATGCGCTCAACATACCCGTTCAGCAGCTTGCAAAATGCTAGTATCATCACATTTTTAAAATTTCAGTACTAACTAAAAAGTGAAGCCAAAGCATATCGATCGCTCCCCAGGGCTGGACGCAGTATAGGTCATTAACCCCGCACTCTCCATGAAATGTAATGGGACACAGACAAACTAAACAATACAATTTTCCAAACATGGTTTCAGTCTTTTTAGGCAGTTTTTTATCATGTTGATCTTAGTTCAAGTGTTCATTCTTTAAACAAGTTTGGTTTTAGTTAGTTATTTTGACAGCTGAGATTGACAGCTGAGGGCTGGACATTGGACATTGGACATTTTTGGCAACTTCAGGAAGAGACTGGAGCTTTAACTTTAATTTCTACATTTCCATAACTCTTTATTTCGCAAAAACTTTTATTGATTAGGCAGGACCTTGATATCGCAGCTCCTCATCACAGCGCCACTTCGTGCTCACTCCTGCGCAGACTCGAGCCCCAAGATGTCAGCACCATATTTTGGAAAACAGAAGAGAGTGTTCGTCATCCATCTTTTTTTACAGTCTATGGGATGACACATTTTTGGAGGCCAAAACCCAATAACCCAGACATTTTAACACTTCCAGTTCCATCCATCTATGTTTTTAAAATAGTTTTTTTTTTTAAATAAGATTTTTACTTTGTGGGTGTACTTTTTTTACAACCTTGTGGGGTTGCTTCAAAATGGCTAAATGGGACTACAGAGGTTGATGGGTACATTAAACATCATCACACCGAACGGGTAAACTCATTTGCTCACTAGACCCCTTTCACAGCCTCATTGTGTTTATAATCAAACTCTTGCAAACTATTCTAACTCAAACTTTCAGGGATTTTTTTTAAATAAAGACTGGACGCTTAGTGATGATGCTATTTAGTTAGTTTATAGTTTACATTTTGCATTTTATATTTCTGCCAATTGTATTTAGGCTTCAAAATACATGAACTCATGATTTGTGAAAATTATTGTGCTGAACAAAATGTGTAAGAATCATAAACTTTTTGGCCACAGAGCTTATTTCCTGCAAAAATCCAAAAGCTGATTTAAAAAAAAAAAAAATTATTCGGGGAAACCAGGGTGATACTAACTTCTGGGTTGGCTTACAACAAATGCACATGTTGTCATCTCATAATTACAGTATGGCGTGAACGTAGCATTTAGCTCCGACCCTAAACAAAGACACCTGAACAAGATAATCAAGGTCTTCAGAGTTACAGGTAGGTGAGTTTAATCAGGGTTTGAGCTAAACTGTGAAGGGGTCCGATTTGAGAAACCCTTGCTGCGTCCCAATTCGCCTACTTATACTACGTCCTAAAAGTATGTACTCTTTTTGTGAAAAGTACATACTTTTGAGTATGTAGCAAAAGAGTATGCAAGCTTTGGGACACACTCATTTGTCATCTTTAACGGACTCTATCGCTTAGTTACGTGCATCCTGTCACCGTTTATACTGCCGTCAATCATTCGTCACAGTTCGAATCCTCCACATTCAGTTTAATTTCCTACCATATCGGAGAGAAATGTAGCCGCACGTTGATCTGCCATGTGTGGGTCTTTAATGCAGTCTCTCCTCGTGGGTACTAAGATTTGGGACATACTAATTCTTTTTTCGAATACTATTTAGTATGGATAGTATGCGAATTGGGATTCAGGGCCTGTTGTAAAATGTTACCCAATCTCAGAGTTACCACCTTACAATAACATGACATGAACACTGCATAGCTGTTTCAATATTTGTGTCACACCGCTTGCCTGTGATTGTGGCCTTCCAGACCTGAGTATGTGGGCAGTTTGTGGAGTTGTGTGGTTTTGCGTGGGGCTGTTTTCAGACAGGCGGCCATTCTCAGTGCTACTTGGCAAATTAACATCGAATTTAGTCTGAAACATAAGTTATTTGACTTGTTTATAGAACTCTTACTCGCGTGATAACACTTAAATAACCTTGATCAGGCAGACTATTAAATGACTTTCACTCAAGCGGAACAGCGATGGGCTCAGAAGTCCAAACTCAAGCCGAGCCCCGTCTGCTGAATCTGTCGCAGGCGGAGAGACACTCTCGGCTCACAGCTTTATATTCGAACAACACTGATTGAGCACCAAGCCTACAATCTCAGCCTGCACTTTCCCTGCCTCTGTTTCTCTTTGTCATTCTCTTTCTGGAGCCAAAAAGAGGAAAGCTGAAACAAAAAGATAGAGCAAATGTGATGGCAGTGAGGAAAAGAAGGGGGAGAGAAAGCTAGAAAATGAGAGATAGAGTTGACAGAAATGAAAGGAAGGCTCAGATTGGGGCCGCACCTGGATCTAGTTCTGTGTGTGTGGGTGTGTATTTGACAAAAAAACTCCCTCTGCACACATCCAAAGGGACCCAGATGGACAGATGCATTTGAAATTCGATAGAGTGACATAAAGCAATAGAGGGGAAAATGTGCCAGTGCGCAAACACATGGGGAGAGGAGCAATGCGTATCTTCCTGGCTGCCAGAGAGATTAGTCGAAATGCATGACATTTACCGTGAAGACAGAGAGTCTGACAAAGAGACAAAGCAAATATGCACACATGAGGGATTTTTAATAAAAAGTTGACTCCTTTGTTTGTATATGTGTTTATGTGCTTTTTCATGTTTGTAAGTGTATGTATAGTTTATAAACATGTCTGCAATGAATCAGAAATTACTTTGTCACATTTAAATGAAACTCACCAGCGATCTCTCGGCGGTCTCGAACCCAGCGCAGTGTGGCTGGTGGCTTGCTCCGCGGGGACAAGCATGTGAGTTCCACCTCTCCACCCTCCACTGCCTCTGTCTTCACCTCCACTGTAGGCACCTCCGGGGGCACCACCACCGACAGCGTCGCCACCTGGTGGTGTGTGGCATCGGTGTAGAGCTGGCAGAAGTAGCCGCCCTCATCAGACACACTTACATTAGTCAACGTGATCCGCACCAGGCGCGGTGAGAAAAGAACCATCTGAAAGCGGTCGTCTTTCAGTGCTGGAAAAGAGAGAGTAGGGATAAGCAAGGATAAAGGAAATGCAGGACACGCAAGCTAAAATTAAATCAAAATTGAACCCATTTACTTTCTAAATGCATCTTTCTGCTCTTATTGTGAGCAATTTTAGTGGTGCATGTTATTGCAAAGAAGAAAATGTGTTTTTAAATTTTTAATCAAAAAGGAGCGGCTTTCTTTTTCTCTCAAATGACTTTCCTTTTCTGCTGACTTCCAAATAGGCATTTAGCCATTGTTTTACCAGTCTTATTTCAGATTCTGATGTATAATGCCTTCTTTTCATAATGGTTAAAATCAAGTCAAGCCTATTACGCAAATAAAATGTTTTGTGGCTGACAATTCACACTAAGTTAGTAATAAAATGGTTGTGTGAGTAGAAAATGAAGAAGGACAAAATGCTACCAACGTTATAACGTTTTTTTTAATTAATACTTTTATACAAGCAAGAGCGCATGAAATTGAACAGTGACAGTTAAGACATTTAGACCCCAATTAATATTAGATGGCCTTCAGTAATGTGTACTTACATAAAAAAAATAAGTGCAATGTACTTATTGTGTTCATATTGTACTGTAACACACTTGCTGCTATTAAGATGGTATACAAGTAAAGTTAGGGACAGGTGTGGTGGTGTGGGTAAGTTTAAGGGTTGGGTTAGGTGTAACAAAAGTGTCAATAGTGTAATTATAAGTGTAATTACGTAAATAAACGGTAATTACATTTGTCAGAGTTTCAACAAAACTATAAAGCAGCACTATTTCCACATAAAAATGTATAAGAATGTTTTTTTATTTATTATTTTATTGTATTAATATTTCACAACATTGCTGTTTACTCTGAATTTTGGATCAATTTAATGCAGCCTTGGTGACCATAATAAACCTTCGAAACCTTAAAAAATATTTTTGTAAATCCTGATTGTAAGATACCTAAATACCACTTTGTCTTGTAAGTGTTATAAATAATTTGATAGTAAAATAAAGTATTACCTTTTAAGTGTGACTTCAAAGCAGTTATTGTAGTTTTGCTACTTTATCAAAAGGGAAGCTTGTAGCTTTACAACTTTTAATTAGTATTAGTTTGTTGTTTGCAAGCTACAGTTTCAAATTAACTTCTCCAACTCTGATAGAGAATCACACAATACAGATCAAAAGAATAGAGCAACATAAAAAGGAGAAGATAAAAAGGAGAAGAAAACAACAACAGACAAGGGTTGAAACTAGCATCTCTTACAGAACAGCTGACACAGAATAACACAAATACAGAGGGGAAGCAGAAAACAGAGGCATTGAGAACTGTTGAAAATTATTTGAAATCAAGGTGAGAGAAAAATAAATTGTCAGAAAATAATAATAATAACAAATGATGATACCAATTGCAGGGGATGGACGGGCCTTTTTGAGATAAAAAAATATCATTCACACAAACCCATTTTGTATTGACTGGCGCTAAATACTCCTTTTCTCCCTACTTCCATTTGAAGTATTGAAGCTTTTTGTCTGTGGCCAACTGTGCTCTGGAGATGTGACCCTCTGCCATCAGCACACTCAAAGATAGCAGCCCAAATGCACTGGATCTATAAGACGATTACTGCCCTGAATGAACCCAGACATTTTTCAACACTGACTGAGTGAGCGAGTGAGTGAGCGAGCAATTATGTGAGCAAGTAAGTGATTATGTGAGCGAGTGTTTGAGTATGTGAGTGAATAAGTGAGTGAGTGAGTGAGTGAGTATGTGAGTGAGTGAGTGAGTGATTATGTGAGCGAGTGTTTGAGTATGTATGTGAGTGAATAAGTGAGTGAGTGAGTGAGTGAGTGAGTGATTATGTGAACTAGTGAGTGAGTGATTATGTGAGCGAGTGTTTGAGTATGTATGTGAATGAATAAGTAAGTGAGTGAGTGAGTGAGTGAGTGAGTGAGTGAGTATGTGAGCGAGCGTTTGAGTATGTATGTGAGTGAATAAGTGAGTGAGTGAGTGAGTGATTATGTGAGCGAGTGTTTGAGTATGTGAGTGAATAAGTGAGTGAGTGAGTGAGTGAGTGAGTGATTATGTGAGCGAGTGTTTGAGTATGTATTTGAGTGAAAAGTGAGTGAGTGAGTGAGTGATTATGTGAACTAGTGAATGAGTGATTATGTGAGCGAGTGTTTGAGTATGTATGTGAATGAATAAGTAAGTGAGTGAGTGAGTGAGTGAGTGAGTGAGTGAGTGAGTATGTGAGCGAGCGTTTGAGTATGTATGTGAGTGAATAAGTGAGTGAGTGAGTGAGTGATTATGTGAGCGAGTGTTTGAGTATGTGAGTGAATAAGTGAGTGAGTGAGTGAGTGAGTGAGTGAGTGAGTGAGTGAGTGAGTGATTATGTGAGCGAGTGTTTGAGTATGTATTTGAGTGAAAAAGTGAGTGAGTGAGTGAGTGATTATGTGAACTAGTGAATGAGTGATTATGTGAGCGAGTGTTTGAGTATGTATGTGAATGAATAAGTAAGTGAGTGAGTGAGTGAGTGAGTATGTGAGCGAGTGTTTGAGTATGTATGTGAGTGAATAAGTGAGTGAGTGAGTGAGTGAGTGAGTGAGTGAGTGAGTGAGTGAGTGATTATGTGAACTAGTGAGTGAGTGTTTATGTGAGCGAGTGTTTGAGTATGTATGTGAGTGAATAAGTGAGTGAGTGAGTGATTATGTGAACTAGTGAGTGAGTGATTATGTGAGCGAGTGTTTGAGTATGTGAGTGAATAAGTGAGTGAGTGAGTGAGTGATTATGTGAGTGAGCGTTTGAGTATGTATGTGAGTGAATAAGTGAGTGAGTGAGTGATTATGTGAACTAGTGAGTGAGTGTTTATGTGAGCGAGTGTTTGAGTATGTATGTGAGTGAATAAGTGAGTGAGTGAGTGATTATGTGAACTAGTGAGTGAGTGATTATGTGAGCGAGTGTTTGAGTATGTATGTGAGTGAATAAGTGAGTGAGTGAGTGAGTGATTATGTGAGCGAGTGTTTGAGTATGTGAGTGAATAAGTGAGTGAGTGAGTGAGTGAGTGAGTGATTATGTGAGCGAGTGTTTGAGTATGTATTTGAGTGAAAAGTGAGTGAGTGAGTGAGTGATTATGTGAACTAGTGAATGAGTGATTATGTGAGCGAGTGTTTGAGTATGTATGTGAATGAATAAGTAAGTGAGTGAGTGAGTGAGTGAGTGAGTGAGTGAGTGAGTGAGTGAGTATGTGAGCGAGCGTTTGAGTATGTATGTGAGTGAATGAGTGAGTGAGTGAGTGATTATGTGAGCGAGTGTTTGAGTATGTGAGTGAATAAGTGAGTGAGTGAGTGAGTGAGTGAGTGAGTGAGTGAGTGAGTGATTATGTGAGCGAGTGTTTGAGTATGTATTTGAGTGAAAAAGTGAGTGAGTGAGTGAGTGATTATGTGAACTAGTGAATGAGTGATTATGTGAGCGAGTGTTTGAGTATGTATGTGAATGAATAAGTAAGTGAGTGAGTGAGTGAGTGAGTATGTGAGCGAGTGTTTGAGTATGTATGTGAGTGAATAAGTGAGTGAGTGAGTGAGTGAGTGAGTGAGTGAGTGAGTGAGTGATTATGTGAACTAGTGAGTGAGTGTTTATGTGAGCGAGTGTTTGAGTATGTATGTGAGTGAATAAGTGAGTGAGTGAGTGATTATGTGAACTAGTGAGTGAGTGATTATGTGAGCGAGTGTTTGAGTATGTGAGTGAATAAGTGAGTGAGTGAGTGAGTGATTATGTGAGTGAGCGTTTGAGTATGTATGTGAGTGAATAAGTGAGTGAGTGAGTGATTATGTGAACTAGTGAGTGAGTGTTTATGTGAGCGAGTGTTTGAGTATGTATGTGAGTGAATAAGTGAGTGAGTGAGTGATTATGTGAACTAGTGAGTGAGTGATTATGTGAGCGAGTGTTTGAGTATGTATGTGAATGAATAAGTAAGTGAGTGAGTGAGTGATTATGTGAGCGAGTGTTTGAGTATGTGAGTGAGTGAGTGAGTGAGTGAGGGAGTGAGTGAGTGAGAGAGAGAGTGAGTGAGTGAGTGATTATGTGAGTGAGTGTTTGAGTATGTGAATGAGTGAGTGAGTGAGTCAGTGAGTCAGTGAGTCAGTGAGTGAGTGAGTGAGTGAGTGAGTGAGTGAGTGAGTGAGTGAGTGAGTGAGTGAGTGAACAATATATTGAGTAAGTGAATGATACATTGAGTAAGTGAATCACTAATAGCCAGTGAGGGAGCAACTAAATACTGAAAAACACTACACAACTTTTAAAATCTGAAGACATAGTACGAAGCAGGAATAAAATCAGACTCTGTGCTCATCATACAGTACTGATTTTATGTGAAATCTGTCAGACTGGTGCAGATTTCTGGCAACTATTGTTGACTCATCCAGACTGTAAATTCGGGGGGAAATCTAAGCAAAAGTTGTGTAGTGTATTCCAGTCTTAAGTGAGCGAATTAGAGTTACATACTGAATAAGTAAAATAGTGATACATTAAACAAATGAGAGCGTTTGTGAATTAATGAGTGATAAACTGAATAAGTGAGCGAGTGCTCTTTTGTGACATGTGTATCTACTCACTTGATCCATGTTTCACACAACAGGAGTAAAAGAGCCTCACTAAAGGAGATAAATGCCTTTGCTCATGCTAAATGGCAGGGAAATGTCAATGCATTGTCCAGGCTGCTGTCACCTTTAGTCACGCCTCATTTACACACCTCACAGATCTGGCCAATCTGAAGGAATCTCATGGAAAGGGCACATGCTGATAGGCTATTGTATTCATGACCGCTGAGGGATATTTACGCCCTGTTGCCTGCTAAAAGACTGTTATCGGGATTCATTAGTTAGCCGAGTTTTAATTTGCGTTTCTCTGTACATTTAGACCAGGGCACTCAAGCAGTAAGGGCAGCCTGGAGCTGTCATGATTGCACTGTAGAATCCACAGATATTAAAAGCCTAAAGATTGTTAGCAAAAAGTGTGTCTGAAAATAGTGGTGTGAATGGCGCAGAAGAGGTGTGATTTAGCTCCTACAAAATGGCCCAATTATGTGCACTTATAAAAGCAGAGATCACGGATACTAATTCAGCTTTTAGCTTTTGTGGTCCTTTCTGTTTCTACCAATTTCATTCTTTCTCTCCACTCCCTTTTTCACCGAATTACGTATGCTTTCTGAGTCCTTTTCTGAGGCAAGGGTTACAAAGGCAAAGATGAAAACACATTACATATCATGTAAAACGAGGGTGACAGAGAGTCATCACTTAAAGGGATTTAAAATTTGAGCGATAGTGACGGCTGCAATGGAAAAAAACAAAGGTTATTACATAAAAGGATCCTTAAAAAGAAATTGAAATAAGGTGTAATCAGTTAAAAAGGATTTCAGAAAGACTGATGGCGCCAGTATAAATATATTCCAAAAATGATAAAAGCTAACTAGCATGAAAAGAGACTGCTCCTCTGCTAGCATGAACTCCAAGGTTGTGTTTAACATATTTACCACTTACCAGCACTAAAGGAGAACCATTAATGGAAAAGGAATGTGTCTGATGAAGTCAATGTCAGAAAAGGAGTCCTCAACAAGCTAATTTTTGTACTTGATAAAAATGCTGCAAAATGAGGAAGAACTTCATAAAGAACTTAATAAAAATAAATGACAAATTATACATGACGTTTAACAGACTAGCAGCGTGGATGTGTATTTTAAATATACTATATAAAAATACATAAATCGTCTATTTGATTTACATCTATGTGATTAGTGATAACTATTAGATTAACTAATTATCTGTTTAGCATAATATTATTTAATTGCAATTTCTAGCAATTTGAGAAAGCATTATATAACGGAAAAATATTTATTTATGCGATAAGAGCTTGATACAAAATCTAATAAAATAAGTCACAATGTGAGTCACAATATTGAAAAATAGTCACACTATAAGATATTAAGTCACAATTTCTAGTATAAAGTTCAAATTGAGAGAGATAAAGTCGCAAATATGAGGAAAATTTTGAGATACACATTCATAATTATGAAAAGTCGAATTATAAAATATAAATCACATTTGTTTCCTTGTTATATAAAAACACAAATCAAAGTTCACAGTTAATGCTTATGTTAACTTACACAGTTAACTGACTATATGTTAAGCATTATATAATGGAATAAATGCAGTTTTATACATCAAAGTCTAATATAAGAAAGTCACATTGTGAGAAACAAAATTGCAAGAAATTCAAAATTTTGAGATCAAGTGACAATTATGAGAAATACATTTGCATATTGCATATAAAGCCACATTATTAGAAATTAAATGGTTAGTTCACCCAAAAATGAAAATTAGCCCATGGTTTACCCACCCTCAAGCCATCCTAGGTGTATAAGACATTCTTCTTTCAGACGAATTTCAGATAAAGTTATATTAAAAATTACCCTTAAGTCACTGCCATTATAAAGCTAGGAAGAGCCAGTACGTTTCATAATATAACTCTCTAATTTTATTTGTCTGAAGGAAGAATGTCATATACACTTAGGATGACTTGAGGGTGAGTAAATCATGATCTAATTTTAATCTTTGGACGAACTATCCCTTTAAGTCACAAGTGTGATGATAAAGTAACATTTTAGACAATGTCACAAATACTAGAGTTAGAGATCCTATTAAAAGAAACTCACAATTGTGAGATATAAACCCACAGTTATAAGATATAAAGTTGCAATAAAATCACATTGTTTTTCGTTTATTTTCTCAAAATAAACAATACCACACTTTGGTCTTGTGTCTGAATCTTCAAGCTAATCTAAAGTAATGGCAGCAGGCATATTAAAATAATTATGCCAAAACAACTTTGTTCAAACACTCTAAGTGATGTTATTTTTATGGGGTTTTGCCATTGAAGTTTTAGCTGTGCTCACCTCGTGTTCCATTGAAGAAGAGTGTTTGTCTGCGTGGGTTCTGGATGACCACGATCGAGCCGTCGTAGTTCTGAAGACGACAAGAGATCTGTGCCGTCCCCCCCTCCAGCACGGTCACGTTCTCAGCCTGCACAGCCTGACCCCGCGCTGAAAGACAAAAGGGTAACAGAGTTAATGCAGGGCTCTCATTTGGTGAAATGAATCATTTATAAAGGTATTTTTGATGGACAGAAGGAGACAAGATGGCACATGGAGCAATTTTGAAGATAGAAATACCTTAGTGACCAATTAACAACTCACTCACGTAACCACCTTTGTGCTTAGAAGTGTGAACTATGCAGAAGAGGAGAGAGAGTGAGAGAAAAAAGAAAAATAATGAGAGACTGACAGATAGACAGAGACAGCGTGAGGGAGAAAAAGAAAGAAAAGGGTCCTAATTAAGTGCTGGTAAGACCAATGGCATCGTTATCTTTATCCATTACTGTGGGCTGACACACTTCTCTCCTCCATCTGCTCGATCTGACAACCACCTCATGAAAGCGCCAGTAATGACAGCTCTTTTTCGGGAATGAACTCGGATCAGTCATACACAAGTAACACAGAAGACCTAATGGCACTTTCCCTGCTAAAACTAACACATCTTAGTTGAACGTAATGTCTACTGCATGTTCTGGGTGACACTCGTGTTGATGTTTATTTTAGCAGTATAGAGTAGGTTGAACATGAGGTCATCATCACTGGCCTGTCCAGGCATGTTGCTGGAACCCACAGCACATCATTAGCAGTGTTCTTCGTCGAGAGCCTGTCTCTGGTGGTCTGTAATGATTCACAACCCTGACACCAAGGCACAGTGTTCATCACCAGAACTGACTCCATATGATGACATCAGAAGGATCGCTAGGCTAAAACTGTCACATTGGCTGATTTGCTGAGACCTGTCACCTCCATCTCTCCACTCACCAAGCTAGGACAAGATGTCTGACATGCTCAGACTGACATGTTACAGACATGCTGTATGACAAGAAGTCTGTATGCTTCAACTTGGAACCAACTACTTTTGTGTGTGTACATTTATTTAACACACACACACACACATTTGTTTTTGTGAATGTGGGGACATTCCATAGGCGTAACGGTTTTTATACTGTACAAACCGTATTTTCTATCCCTTACACTGCTTCTGCCCCTAAACCTACCCATCACAGGAAACATTCTGCATTTTTACTTTCTCAAAAAAAAAAACTAATCCTGTATGCTGTATAAGCATTTTGAAAATTGGGCATATTTCACCCTCATATTTCACCCTCTCCTTGTAATACCAATGTCATACCCATGTCATTATACACATTTGTGTCCTCATATTTCAGGAAAACATGCCTACACACACCAGGCATAACCACCTTCCTAATATTCTGTTGGTCCCTTTTTGCTGCCAAAACAGCCCTGGCCCGTCAAGGCATGGATTCCACTAGACCCCTGAAGGTCTGCTGTGGTATCTGGCACCAAGACGTTAGCAGCAGATTCTTTAAGTTCTGTAAGTTGCAAGGTGGGGCTTCCATGGATCGGACTTCATCCGCACATCACACAGATCATCGACTGGATTGAGATCTGGGGAATTTGGAGGCCAAGTCAACACCTTAAACTTGTTGTGCTCCTCAAACCATTCCAGAACCATTTTTGCTTTGTGGCAGGGCACATTTTCCTCCCACAAGAGAATACCATTTCCATGAAAGGGTGTACATGGTCTGCAACAATGCTTAGGTAGGCAGTACATGTCGAAGTAACATTCACATGGATGACAGGACCCAAGGTTTCCCAGCAGAACATTGCCCAAAGCATCACAGTACCTCCGCTGGCTTGCCTTCTTCCCATAGCGCATCCTGGTGCCATGTGTTCCACAAGTTCATCGGACCAGGCCACCTTCTTCCTTTGCTCCATGGTCCAGTTCTAATGTTCACATGCCCACTGTTGGCGCTTTCGGCAGTAGACAGGGCTCAGCATGGGCACCCTGACTGGTCTGTGTCTATGCAGCCCCATACGCAACAAACTGCGATGCACTGTGTATTCTGACACCTATCTATCAGAACCAGCATTAACTTCTTGAGCAATTTTATCTACAGTAGGTTGTTGGTTTGATCAGATCGCATAGAGCAGATCGGACCACACAGGCCTTCGCTCCCCACATGCATCAGTGAGCCTTGGCCCTGTCGCCGGATCACCACTGTTCCTTCCTTAGACTACTTTTGATAGATACTGAACCTGCAGACCAGAACACCCCACAAGAGCAGCAGTTTTGGAGATGCTCTGACCCAGACGTCAAACCATCACAATTTGGCCCTTGTCAAACTCACATCCTTACGCATGCCTATTTTTCCTGCGTGCAAAACATCAACTTTGAGGACAAAATGTTCACTTGCTACCTAATATATCCCACCCACTAACATGTGCCAAGATGAAGCAATAATCAATGTTATTCGCACAGTCATAATGCTATCCCAGATCAGTACATAAATATATAAAACCCTTTTATATATTTTATTTTACCTTCGACTATGGAAATAAGGATACTAAATGATATAACCTTAAAAGAGTGAAATAATCATAACTCATTTAACTATTTATTGTGAGAGCATTATATACATTTTTACACAAATTTCAACTGTCTCTCAGTATCATTTCCACCTTAACCAACAATTTGCCACTAATAAAGTGAGTGTACTTGTTTGATCTCAAGCTTGTCACTGCCCTTGATAAATATGACAGTGTGAACAATAAATTCATTATGCATAATTTCCAATGAAGTTGCAATTTAATCAAATTATGAAAAAAGTATGACAATGTAAGTTCATGACTTTTAAGTGCTCTTCTGTATTCAATGTATAATGTATATCCAATGTTCTACCATCGCTAGTGTAACAACAAACTATAGTGAATTAAACTCCCATCAAGGTCAAAAGTGCTCAAAGCTCCCCAACACGATAATGTTTTTTTCCTTCCAAATATTTCATCAGGACATATAGAGGACGTCTCAGAAAGAACCAATCAGGATTAGGAATGTGTGCCATTCGTGATGAGAGCAAAAAGAAACAAAATATAAAGTTCAGAAGGGACAAAAAGGAGAGTCTATAAAGGTGCGAGACGGCATCCTCTGTCACCCGTTGGCCCGCTCATCTGGCTTTATTTAAATTTAATCCTGTCAGGCTCTATACATCTCAGAGTACCCTTGTCTTAAATTCAGCGTGGAGGGAGAGCCGGTTAATAAAACATTGACAGGTGAGGTATTGAGCTGAAAGCAAGAGACAAGAACAGAGAAGAAAATGAGAGACAGTGATTGAGGACGTCCTGAAATTTTGCACAATTGCCATTGTAATTGTAGCCATTATTATTTCTGTCATCCGCATCAATATTGTGATTCATATCACGACAATCGGCACTGCCATTGCTATCCCAATTATTATTCTAATGACTGTTATTACTCAGCACTCGGGCGTCCGCAGACTTGGCCGCCATTGTTTTAATGGTTCCTAATTGTTCCAACAGCACTATACATCAAGAGAAGGTCTGTGAATGCATGGGAGGCAATTAAAAACCTAATTCAAACCGAACAGAACTCAAACAAGTGTGGCCAAATTCCCAACAAAAGTAGCTAAATGTGTTTGATTGAGAAGTCAAACAAAACACGGCTAATTGAGCATCCGTTAAATGCACTCTGACGCACGCCAGCTGTCTCCTCTTCATGTAAATGACCGAAATGAAGGGACGCAAACGGGAAAACAAATGTCGTGGAGGGAGGGGAGCGCGCCGCGATGCCAACACGGCATTCGAGAAACTCGCCAACTCGCTGATGGAGGTGGAAAGACGTAGAGGGAGATACAGAGGGAGGCACGGGGCAGGAGAAAGACAGCTGCGGGTTTTGGACACATTCGCAGCTGCCAGGATAATAGCGGAGGGGTGGTCGAGTCCACTACACAATCTTGAGCATCACAACTTGCGTGGGAGTTGTTTACGGTCGTATCTGCATTGTGGGCACGCAAGTTTAAGAGCACCGATGGCCAGGGGTAAAACGATGAGAAACCACAGATGGATTCATCCTGACCCTATTAGAATCAAACCATAATAAAACACACAACATGCTCACAATTGGATTAAGTTGAAAGTAAAGTGATCGATAACCGTAGGCGTACTGGTGCTATGAGAAGCAAATAAATAACGGAGGTGGTTGGGGGTGGAGTGAGGTGAGATGGTGGGATGCCGAGGAGAACTTCAGAATTTGGCCAGATGAGGGCGACGTATCAATGCACACAAACTGCATAAATATTTGTCCTCAAGAAAAAAGCTAGAATGAGCAAACAAATTATTTATCAAATAAATGAGCTCAAATATAAATTATATATATTATAAATCCAAAATATAGTAATATAATTAAGACTTATACTACTCTTCTAAATTGTTTTAGTATTTCTTTTTAAATATCTGAACATTTGTGAGATTTATTCAATCTGAAAAGTTTTAGGTTAAATAATCTAATACTTTTAAATTTTATACCCCAAGTTTTTGTTTTATTTTGAAATGAAGTTAAAGAAAACCCTTTTGGGTTTATTAAGTTTACAGTAATTAGGGGTTCGATTAACATGTTTTTAAAGCAACAGTTCACCCAGAACCCAAACCTTTCTTAGTGTGGAACACTAATTCAATGAAAGTCAGTTGTGAACCCATTGACTTTCATTGTATGAAACTTAACAAATAAAATAAAATAAAAACTATGCAAGACTATTTTTTTTGTGTGTGAACTGTCCCTTTAAAGGAGGACATCTCTCCCTATCTTCTCCTGCTAAGAAAGCAGCAGTAAATTATGGAGGTGAGTTGAATTTAGTGACTTGGTAGAAGGCCAGATACAGAGCTGGCATATGAGCAACTACCCTGCTTGAGATTAACTTCCTGAATTACAGCAAACAGCGTCGCCTCCAGATGCCCCCCCCACACACACACACACACACACACACACACACACACACACACACACACACACACACACACACACACACACACACACACACACACACAAACACACTCGTGTGACACATTACTGACATGCATAACACATTACTGACTTAACAGACAAGCAGGCAGAGGAAGTTTAACAAAACTAGAACTGTCGAGATGTTAAGACGTCCTTTGATTCTGTCCTTTAATCCAATTTCACTTCAGTCTTTCTGCTGCACTGTGAGCACCTGATATCTTCGTAACTCATGAGTCACTTGTCCCCGTGTTATGTTTTTCCAGCCATAATGCTGCACAACATGAAGCCAGAGCCCAGAAGTCACCTAACCTCTGGCTGTGATGTTTCAGATCATCAGTAAGCGAGCAGCTTTGATAGAAAAGCTGACGGACTGAGATTTCATACGTCTATCTTTATACAGTATATCTCTTTCTTTCACTTCCTGGTCTAAAATTAAAACCATCTCTAAAGAATCTTGCTCTCTGCCAATCATCCGCAGTTTAAAAAACCCATCACACCATAAATAACACATAATCCCTAGCAAATCCCCGCTCTTCTTTTTTTATCTCTATCTGTCACTCGTTTGTTCCTGGTCTTCCCCATGCAGTTCCGTTTCCCTCAGCAGAACAAGGTGTCTCTTCTCCAATCCGGCATATTTCTATCCCCTGCCCTTCTTTTCTCCGTTCTTTTCTTTTAGTCGTTTTCTGCTCCTCTCTAAAACTCATAATTCCCTCTCCTTCCGCCTGCTTTTCCTCACTAATCTCATTCCCTTTCACTTTCACACCTACACAGGCTCCCCAACCTTCTCTTTAACATCAAACCCCGTCTCTTTCCTTCTTTTCCCCTTGCTTTTCTTGTCTTTAGCCCCATAACCCTCACACTAAGCTCCCTTTTCCTCCGTAACTGGCTTCATTCATCAATTGTTCGTTTTTTTCCATGTAACCTTCCTTAACTTTTCCTCTGTCTCTCCCCTACTTTACATTTCCTTAACTTTCCTCCTCTTTATCTTCCGACCATGAATTCCTCACCATCTCTTTTTCGTGTTTCTCTGTGCTATCTCTCCAGCAAGGGGCCTGTTTATTTCCATCGCTCCCCTTCAGAAATGTGATTTGTTCTGCAGCTCAGGCTCGCAGTATAATCATCCAGCTTTGTCCGGGCGGGCGAGAGAGAAGGAGCGGGGGAAAAAAGGGAAGGCGGGAGTGAAAAGGACACGCAAAAAGCGAACAGAGGAGAAAATGGACTGAACATCCATCTCTTGTCTCTTTGTTCCACTCGTCTAATTACATCCATGTTCTTGCTTTTCTATATTCTCTCTCTTGTCAGCATTCTTATTCTAAACCTGAACTGTACAAAATGAAGAGTTTGTTGAACTTAAAACATAATGAAGGACATGCAAATGGCTTCCTTGAATGCATTTACTTAATTATTCCACCTAATTATTTTAAGTAAATGTCTTGCCTGAACTGGAAATGTCAAACTGCAGTGACCTAAAATCTGCCATCATTGTAATAATTGGCTATTTAGATTGAAAGTTCACTGTCATTTTTCCCCTCATTAAATAGTTTTACACAAAGGAACTAAACAGACGGAGAAAAATGGCCTACTCCTGACATTTTAGTTGCCTGATAATCTTTTTTTTTATTTCATATGGAGTAAATTTATCTATGAGCCAACATTTTGAGATCACATGACCAGCTAAATAATACTCATTTTAGGCCACGTCCACACAAAGCCAGAGCTTTCCCAATCTGATTTTTTTACTCCTCATTTCAAGAAATATCTACGTACACACGAGAGCAATGAAAACGACTCAAAACTATGTAGCATACATGCCAGGCCAGTGTGTGGCGCTGTAATTCTGCCACAGAAATACACTAAAAACGGAGAAGAAGAGTTGTGGGAAGAAGGGGTATAGCACTGATAGGTGGTGAGGCAAAATCTCACAATAAAATAACAATGAATGCATTTGCTTTACTGTTTTATTAACGCCTACACCTACACCTACCCTTATAATAATGCAAATACTGTAATTAAATTACGCAATATTGATGTGCGCAAGCCCAGTGCCCGTAGTTGTATCCCTTAAGTCTTTCACCGTGCCAAACGTAGTGTGATGAGATCACCGTTTTATAAAATATACGGGTGGGCTGTACACACAAAAACGTAAGATTGTCGTTTTCAGATATATCCACTCTGGGACCCGGCTTCAGAAAATATCGGATTTATGCTTCCAAAACGCCGGATCCATGTGGACGAAACGGTGATATGGTACAAAATGTGTACATAATATACAGCTAAGCACGTCTCCGTGTGGACAGGGTCTTAGTCCTGCAGCCTCTAATGCAGGGATTCTCAACCCTGGTCCTCGAGGGCCACTGTCCTGCACACCCTGCGTCCCAATTCTCATACTATCCATCCTAAATAGTGTTCGAAAATAGAATTAGTATGTCCCAAATCGTAGTATGTTGAAAAGAGTATTCCAAAGATTCCCGGATGGTTTACTATTTCCGGTCCGAATTCACAGTATGGATCGATGGGCACTCTTACGGCTGATATTGCCCACAACCCATTGCGAGTTGGACGAGGATTCGATTAGAACTACAAACGCGGATAAAAAGCGTTAATAAACTACAAACATGAAGGATGTGCGAGTTCGACGGTTAAGTAGAGAAGTTTAGATAAAGGGGTTTGAGTGACCAACTATCAATATTTAACCTGACAAATATATATTTATTCAGTGTTGTCCACATTATATTTCACCTGCAGCAGCATTGTGAAATTTTGTAATGACACGTTTGACCATTAACTTTTAAATGCATCATTATATTTAAACTGCAAACACATGAGGAGAGTCTCTGCATTAAAGATCCACAAATGGCAGATCAACGTGCGGCTACATTTCTCTCCGCTACGATAGGAGATAAAACTGAATGTGAAGGATTTGAACTGTGACGAATCTGACGATGATTGACAGGGCAGATAAACGGTGACGGGATGCACGTAACTAAGCGACAGAGTCCGTTAAAGACGGCGAAGTAGTATGTCCCGAAGCTTGCATACTTTTCTGCTACACACTCAAAAGTATATACTTTTTCTTCACAAAAAGAGTACATACTTTTAGGACATAGTATAAGTAGGCGAATTGGGACGCAGCAACAGTTTAGCTCCAACCCTAATCAAACACACCTGAGCCAGTTAATTAAGCTCTTCAGGATTACTAGAAAACTACAGGTAGGTGAGTTTGATCAAAGTTGGAATTAAACTCTGCAGGACAGTGGCCCTCGAAGAGGGCTTTACTTGTGAAATTTGCTTCATCCACACCACTAGGTGTCAGTATAAGTCCAAAACAACAACATCAGCAAAAAGTTACTGTTTCAAGTTTATTTATTAATGCTAATCGTTTCCTTCATTTTCTTTAATCTGTTCTATATTAAGTGCTTCATTATTATGAGAATGTCACAGAGCAAAGAGCAAACCGACTAACTGGTCATTTTCAAAGGGGAACAAACTCAAACACTCAACAAACTCATTTTTTCCCACTCTTTTGCGTTGACTTGAAGTGATAGTTCACCAATTTTTGCGTTTTGAGATAAAAGATGATTTTAAAAAAGTATTTTTTTTGGGGGGGTCCAAATTAAATTTAATGAGGTGTCCTGTTGCTTAGATCTCAGGCATCCGTCAAAATGTCATAATTTGATTTCACAGTAAGTCATAAAGGTTAATTAAAGGAAATTGTGACAATTTTCATTAAGTAATCTAAAAAAGAAAATAATTGGTTAGTTTTAAAAGGGTTTACTTTTAATTTGTATCCTGAAGCTCCAAACATTTTTTTTCCTCCATTTCATTGTCTGTTTATGATTTATTTATTTTTTTGTTCCTGGTTCCATCGTTCCATCAGTAAATTCTCGCTCCTGTTCACCATTATCTCTTCCTCACGCTGCAACCGCTGCGCTCTCTTTCTTTTGACCTTCATGTTTTACACTCCTGTTCTATCACCATATTTCACTCATATCACTCTCTCTTCACTCCATTTCATCCCTCTCTTTCACCCTCAAACCATCCATTTATTTTGCCCCTGATATCATCGGTTTCTTTATGTGAGCAGACATTTCTGCGTTTTCAGAGCAGTGCGGAGACCCCCGCGTGTTCCTGACATTCTGTTCCGAGGCGCTGCAAAGACATTTACAGTCGGGCATAACAAAGGGGGCTTACGGGAAATTTACAGGGCAATTACACTAGGCTAGCCTTGGAGAGTTAGCCTACGGCCAGCGCAGAAATCCAGACCTTCATAATTCCTCACATACACACACTCATCCTGCCACCCTGGCTCACATACCCAGCAGCATCTCGCATTCAACTGCAAAGAAAAAAAAATGCTTTATTGGCGAGAATTATATAACAGCATATTCTGCCAAAGCTAAAGACCCATTCTTTATCTCTCTCTCTCTCTCTCTCTCTCTCTCTCTCTCTCTCTCTCTCTCTCTCTCTCTCTCTCTCTCTCTCTCTCTCTCTCTCTCTCTCTCTCTCTCTCACACTGTTGCAGAGAATGGCTTTTTGTTGCTGAGATTATGATGCAGGGTTCAAATGCCTAAGACCACTGAAATTGCTTCTATTTAGCATTTTTCTAATTTAATACTTTTCCACTACAAATTATATTACCAGCATAATGGTTTGAGTGAAATGTTGAATTGAAAAATGAATTTAATGACTTTAAAAAGTCTTATTATTTGTATGACCCACTTTGGCTTTAATGACAGCAGCACTCGGGCTGCATGAACTCCACAAGATTGTATAAAACCTGATGGTCATGACCTCCAGAATGATCTCAAGATCTTCTGCTTCAATGGATTCACTGAGATGTAGAAATTCTAGTCGATAATAAGCTGATAATTACTTTTATGTTACCGCCGATGACTAATAAAAGGCAAACATCTATACGACAAATAACAGATTTTAGTTCTTAACGCTAAGGGAATGTAGATATCACAACATTATAATGTACAGCATGAAAAAAATATTTTCAGTATTGTTAGTGTTTTAAAGATTAGCTTTAAGTTAGCATTAGAAATGAGCATTTAAAATGAAATATCTGCCAATACCAATAAATGAGGAGAAAACAACAAATATCGACAGATAACCAATATATTGTGCATCCCTAGATTTTCCTATTCATTTTACATCTTTATTTCAAGTTTGAATTAGACTTTCAGCATGGACTGTAGACTGTTGTTCTTGCGGGCAATGAGGACCAGCGCTGTATTAAAATACAGGCAGAGGAAAACACAGAGGGAAGTCTGAAGTATAGACAGACTGTCATCTCAACCTGAGCTAGTGAGTCACCGAGAACAGGAAAAACAATGATCTTGCAGAGCTACAAGTGCACATACTCAGGGAAAAACTGCAATTACACCATAAAATGGCCAATCTCGGTTTTCCTTGAGGTTTCTCTTGAATGCGTGTTCTCTTTAACTTCAAAAGTCCCTGAGTGAATTAGAGGTTATCCTCCATAAAGCCACTGTCATATCTCCTCCTTTCATTCCTGCCTTTCTGCGTCCCTACAGAGCCTGTATTCTTACGCGTTTCGTCCCGTTCTCCTCACTGTTACACTGCCTTTTCCTTCCTCCCCAGTGTTCTGATCATTTTAATGGTTCTATTAACAATTCCCTCTCAACTGCAGGCTCGTTTTACCACTCTTCTCTCTTCCTATCTTTCTACAAGACCGCCTGTTCTCTGCTCAAGTTTTCCACATGCCATTACTCTTCTGTTTCTCAAAGGGCATCATCCCCTTCCTCTCTGCAGACTTTCATCTAATGAGTTACACAAGTTATATTTACATAAATGAAGGCTTGCAGGACTAATCATTTTACTAGTCGATCAAGTAGTCAAATGTTTGCCTAACAGAAAGAGATTTTTCTAATTTCCACATTTCTTAAAATGACATCCATAATTTTGCAGATAAAATGCAAGAAACCCATTTAATCCGTATAGTGCATCAATTTTCCAATTACTAAATAGGACATTTAAACAAACAGGAAATTATTTTCCTATTATTAAATTCTTGTTGAACATACAACTGAACACTTGAGAACTCACTCCTCCATGGTGAATAAATCGTCATCCAAATTGCATCCGTTTTATCACTGTGGAGCCATGGAAATTTATTTCTACAGATGTCCCCATCAGAAACAATTACTGTCCAAATAGGGCAGCAGTCTAAATCTGGACAATTGAAGAACATCTGACTGTCTGCACAAAGGAGTTCACATGCCAATGTCAAAATTGTATTTGATTAATGGGCTAGAATAATCTGAAATATTTCAAGGGCTTCATGATATTGAAATTGTGACATTAAAAAGATAATTACCAGAAAATAATGATTAAATGTTATGATGATTAACAATAAATGGCTGATATTAGAACGATGTACTACTTTGTCTAAAATAAATAAATTGTTATAAATGCAAGCAAAAATGAGATTGTCTTAAAGAAAGTCAAGTTTTTAATGTTGTTTATATGTCTGTGGTGTTTTGAATGTTTTAAAACAAACCATATGCAAATTCATAAGTCCACACCATTGCCTGAGTATTTTCTTTTTAAAAGTCCAGTGAACCAAAGACAGTCTTCAAAAACACTAAGAAATCACCAGTGTTTCTTACGTCACAAACTACCTTGCTGGTGGGCTTTAACAAATCGTCATACTATGCTGTGAAGCAGGGGAGTCTCAAGAGAAGCCAGGTTATCCCGGTATATTGTTCTGTTGGTATGATAAATTTGCAAAAATCAAACCTTTTATTGAAGTAAAATAATTTAAAGTGAAGGGGGTAAATCACATTATGAAATAAAAGTTTTTCTCTAAAACAGCTCTGAATCTTCTCCTATAATGCCTGATGAGTTTGGAGAACACCTGACATGATATCAGAGACAATTCCTCCATACAGAATTTCTCCAATTTCTCCAGATTCTTCAGATAACCAGATCCTCATTGGTGCTTCTTCTCTTCAGTTCAGCACACTCACTTTCTATTGAGTTAAGGTCAGGGACTGGGATGGCCATTGCAGATGCTTGGTTTTGTGCTCAGTGGCCCATTTTTGTTTTGATTTTGACATAGCCCATTATACGATTTCTAGCACAGGGCTGTCAGATTTTGATCGAAAACAAGATGCAATGTATCTAAACAAGACGTCCAGGACCTTTGGAAGAAAATTAGGCCCACAGCATAACCGACACAGCAGTTATTCATTTTACACATGGGGTATTTCATTATCCCTGTCTGCACCAAACCCATCTTAAGTGTTTGCTGCCAAAAAAACTTCTTCTTTTTTTTTTTTAATCTGTCCATAGAACCAGTCTCATGTGAAGTTCCAGTAGTGTCAGTTACTTTTCAACATGTTCTATGGACAAATTAAACAAAAAGGGCTTTTTGGGATGGCGAACGGAAACTAGGTTTGTGTAACATTAGCAACACAATATTAATGTAGTCAAGCAAAAGGCTAATCATATTAATTACCGTTATGTGTCCGATATTTTTAAAGAACTATATCATTGTTACTACAGTAACTTGAGTAGAAGTTGACCGAGTGAGTCTCTGAGCTGGTGTGAGTGAGTGGATGCAGGGCTCATTTACATATTCATGGTTCCGCATATACTAAACGAAACAATGGTGTTGACTTATATTCAAGCCATTTCAAGGCATGCATCTTTTTATGAAAATAAAAAAAAAAACGTTTAAATGTCATTTTGGTCATCAAAAAAGAGTTTTAATGGACTTTAAGATGACATTTAACAGTGTTATTAACTAATTGGTGTTGGTAAAGGTAATCTAAAATAAAAATGTGAAAAAAGTACATGTTTACAATTAAACCTCTTAAAATCATTATCTGGTTAGTTTTTTAAAAAGCAAAGCGTTTGTCTAAAACTTTTTCAGCAGTTTAAAGTTGGTCAATCCGATCAAGTACAACAAATTCTGTCATCATCTACCCACCCTCACGTCGCTCCTTTTTTTTTCTGCTTGAACACAAAAGGAGTCATTATCGAAATGTCGCATCTTTTCCATACAATGAAAATGCGGGTTGATCGATAGCTGTCAAGCCCTGCTGCAATTTTGGTTGCTTTATGTCAAGAGCTTATTTGGTCGGGATTGGAAACCGGTTCCTTTGAATGCTAAACAATCTCTATTGTATCTAGCATTTACATATTCAACTGGCAATTTGTAAAAAAACAACAACAACAAACAAAAAAACTCTGCTTTTTGAATGTATTTTCCTGCCTGAGGCACCAAGTGAGTCAAGACTTCCAATAGTGCCCATTTTAAAAAGAGAAGGGAAAAAACGCATGACACCACTATTATCTTTTTGTCTTTGGTCCACACTCCTCTCTGATCTCTCAATCATAAATCTGCCAACTCTCTCTGCCTCCATTCTCCTCTCCCCGTATCCTCTTTTCTCTTCACATGTGCATCTCTTCACTCCTTCCCATAAATTATCTTCCTCTAAGGCGTAGTGAGAGAGAAGGACAGAGAGAAGTGTCTGAGGAGACGGGGACTGTCGAAAATAAAGAGAGGGGGAGAGTGTCCAAGACCGAGATGAGAAAGATGAAGAGAAATGAAAGCATAGCTTCGAGTTTCATAAGGTTACAGACAGAAGGAGAAAGATTCATTTCAAGGTGTGCTGAGAAATTACAGAGAGAAACGAGACAGATTGAGAAGTAAGGCAAGAAATGTGACGACTCACGGCAGAGGGAGAGCAGAACGAGTGATCGCAGCAGGAGGGATGGAGTGGAGGGGAGGAGGAGAGATCGCTGGCCTGGTGTCATTGTGTATTGAGACTCGGTAGCTGATCAATGAGGCCTCTGTGGCTGATGACTGCACAATTCAGCACACGCTACACAGCAGACAGCTGAAACCGCAGCAAAATTACTACACTAAACACCAGTGCTCCTTAAGTGCGGTGTTAACGAAATCACTTTAGCGGCTGCGCTTTAATCCTCAAGCAACTAATATCGCATGCGCTAATAACCAACCCAAGGCGGCTAATTAAAACAATCTCCACGTTCGAGAATAAAGAGAAACTCATCCACAGTTAACTTTACCGTCAAACCACTTATTAGCACTCAAACACAAAGCTTGAATGTTACAAGCACTAATGGAGCAGTCCTTTTAGATAATAACATAGTTGTTACGCAGAAGGCTGTTGTGTTTATATCTGAAACGGTAGCCGGCTAACCACATCACAGATTTGAATCCCACAAAAGCTTTCGCTTCTGAATATCTTGTTTTCTCTCCTCACACCTTGTATGTGTTCGGGAGTTTGTTTTTTTCTTTCTTTTCGTGATGAGGCAGAGCCTGCTGAGTTTCACCTCGTCATTTCACGCACCTCTGTGCCAGAAAGACACTGTGATACAGCAAACACAGTCTGGTTCGCTGAAACGATCATAAATCAACGCGCTGTCTAGTCTGCCAACTGTTTTCACCAGATTCGAAACTCGTATTTAGAAATTAAACAACCATTTGCGCAACTTAAAAAGGGATGTGCTCAACGACGGATACAGGAGCTAAACGATTGTGTTTTGTATTCTGTAAGCAATTCTATAACCAATCCAACATGGAATGGAAGTTCTGCTCTTTAGCACTGAAAAACGTGTACAGTAGGCTCAGAAGTCCTGCTTGATCCCTAACAAAGAGCTCTGCACAGATGTCTTAAAGCCCGGAACAGCGGATCACACTAGTGTTCTAAGCACAGCGTGATACTGAGCACAGCCAGGATCCAAACTAACACACACAGTGATTGGCAGGGTTGATATTCGCTGTGTGCGAGCACAGCTCCAGATCTGAGCCTCAGGTAACTGCCTGATTCCATTCGATTTTCCCCGAAGGAGTCACGCAACTTCCCTGCTTCCACCAAAGTCGGGTCAAAGTTAATCCATCTCTCCTCTCCTTTCTGCCTTCTCTCTTTTTCTTGAGCTGTCCTTTTGTGGGTAGTCCTTTAATTCCTTCACCCTTAGTTTCTTTTCTTTCACATCTATTTGTAGTCCAAAACTCCTGGAGTAATCTGCTTGATGTTTGTATAACCTCTCTTGAAACTGCACAAACACAATTTGGGAGGAGAACCCTTTTATACTCGAGCGTGTGCGTGCTGGCAGATGCATATCCTACATCGTTATTTTGGTAAAGGGCAGGGGAGAGTCCACAATAGCACTCATTCAGAAAGCAAAACAGTCAGTCAGTCAGTGAGCTTCACTGTCTTTCAGTCTCACTTCTACAGTTGGTTGTGTTTTGCTAAGCTCTCTGGGTCATCTGCTTCTTTCTGATCAGTCTTTATCTGTCTGGCACACAGAGCGTGTTCACCGGATCACGAGGGGCCGTTTTAAATGAATGAGTCTTATTTTGTGATGTGCTGTACATTCTGTACTATACTGTGCTATGTGCGCATAAATGCGCAAGTCTGTGTGTATTCATGTATGAACAGTATCCAGTGTTTGTACAGGGGACTATGGGAGAGGTACAGACTAGGGATAAGGCGATTTGATACTCAGATCGGGTATCGGGCCAATACTGCAATTTTTGCCAGATTGGATATCGGTCAGATGGGACCGATCCAAATTCGATATTGTGCGTATACTATTCTGTGTTATTGTTAAGCCCTAAAAAAGGCATAACCTTTTCGCGCATCATATAGCACGTTTTCTGAAGCTTTTCCATTGTTTAATGTGAGGTACAAATGGATATTTAAAGCTACACTGTGTGATATTTCCCCCCATCTAGCGGTGTAAAGGTATATGACCATCCAATTAATAAAGTTTCTGTTCCTCTCAATTCTGATTTCGTTTTAACTCCTACGGTGGCCGATTTAGTCCAAGATTAACATGGCAATCCCCCTCTTCACATTCGACACGGTGCCATCGAGTGTTAAAACGTGAAATGCGAAGCTTGAATTTACGGGTATGTCCCTCTTTGGCTAATGTACTTTCAAGATGGAGGGGCAACATGGCGACCTCCATTCGAACCCCTCACCCGTATGAATTTTCAATGGTATATTATAAACTTACGAGAATACTTTATAACTTGAAAGAAGTAAATATACATTAATGATCACATATATTTTTGAAAGAACTAAGTGAACTAAGCTAAGAATAAACTTAAAAAGTTACACAGTGTAGCTTTAAGTTGTTAAAGGGTTAGTTCACCCAAAAATGAAAATTAGCTCATTAATTGCTTACCCTCATGTCGTTTCGACACCCATAAGACCTCCATTCATTCAAACAAATGAAGATATTTTTGTTGAAATCCGATGGCTCAGAAAGGCCTCCATTGGCCGCATTGTAATTTCCTCTCTCAAGACCCATAAAAGTTACTAAAGACGTCGTTACAAAATCCATAGCACTACAGTGGTTCTACAATTTTTTATATATTTTTTTTTTTTGAAGTAACGGGAATATGTTTTTTGCGTACAAAAACTATTCTCGTCGTTTCATAAAATTATTGTAGAACCACTGTAGTGAGATGGACGTTGTAATGACGTCACATCTTCATTTGTGTTTCAAAGGTGAACAAAGGTCTTACGGGTGTCGAACGACATGAGGATGAGTAATAAATTACATAATTTAAATTTTGGGGTCAACTAACCCTTAATTCAAGTTTACGCAAATAATTGCCTCCGCTGCGGCTGTCAGTCATTCTCCATCCATCATTCAAACTGCGTGTTGTGCTTGGTTACAACAGTCAACACGATGAAACGCTCTCCAAGATGATTCATTGTTTGTATTATTATACTTGATCAGTTTAGGTCAAGGTCTATGGTTTTCCATAAAATGATTTTATCTTGCTAAAGTTTATTGTTTCTAAAAATGTTCCTTTCTTCCAGGTGTTCGCCATACTGTCAAATCCAAAAAGTTTTGTTGATGCCATTTAATTTCCTCTTTTTGTCCTTGTTACACTCTATTACTGCTGATGCGGCAGTGTGAGTATTCATTACGGTTGTGTGCAGCACAAGACTTTGTTCACAGTCCATCTTTCTGTTCCTCTATCCTCATTTGCATCCCAATCTTTTTTTCATTGGCACCATAGCTGACCAAATGTTGCCAAAGCACTTAAGGGGCATGAGTTAACAGTTGCATGAGGGTAATGTTTAAAACTCACACATGATTCATACACACTCTGACTGCTTGTGATACCGTAGACATTAAGGCACTTAAAACTTAATCCAGCACAAACGGTTCAGTCCAGGAAAGCCTGAGGCTGCAGGTGGGCAGGTGGGAGTCCGTGGGTGCAAGAATCTTGGTGCATCAGCAGAAAAGGTGCAGGATATTTTTGATGTGCTGATCCTATGTTCTGCTTATCACTGATTAAATTTGCGTTTTGTCCTTCAGGCTATGTAATAATGCGTGTGGGTGGGGGAGTGGTGAATTTAAGTCTCTTGGAGGAGAAGGAAGGCGTCGAGTAAGAGCGAGAGAGAGGGAAACGGAGTGTGCATGGCTCTGAGTGTGTGTATGGAAGACTTTCTTGGCACTTTTTCTCTCTCTCTTTCCTTCTGAGTCTTGTTGTTTGTCAGTGCCAGGCTTTTATGCCAAGCCGGCAGCCATTACTCAATCAGACAGCTTCCTGTGAGCTCTTCTCATTAAAACCTCACACGAACTCTAAACCTATGAGCACAATTATCACCCTTTATACAAACACACGCTCAAACCCGGAGGAGCACGCACGCAGTCTACTCACAACGAAAACACAGACGAAACAGAAATCCAAGTCCTGCCAAAGTCTCAGTTTGTGGGACGCTATTAAGGCATATGGAGACTAACTAACCCTTAGTCACCCTCCACACAGGCTGTTTACAGCACGGAACAGCAAAAGAGCTCCACTAAAGCAACAACACTAACAGCAAGTCTGAACTGGATGCTCTGTATCATTTCCATTATAATGAAGCTGTCAAAACTGAAGCTTTTACTGAAAATATCTGATGTGCTGCAGAGCTGCTACACTGTAAAAAATATTTGTTGGTTTAACTTAAAAAAAGTTACCTGATTGCCTTAAAATTTTGAGTTTATTGAATTAAAAAAAATTGTAGATACAATAAAGGACATTGGTTTAAAAAACCCAAAATATTATTGTATATGCTACATAAAACATTTTTTGATAAATCATAAAAATAACATAATTTGGCATGATTCACTGCGTCATCACAAATAAAATGACCCAATATGCTTACATCGTTTATTAAAATTTTAATTTAGGTTGTTGATTCTCAAAAAAGATTCTTTTTGTTAACGCAACCGGATAACTTATTTTTGTTACATTTATTTTAAAGTGTATTATCCCTGTTTAGCAGAAATAAAATACATTTTCTTAAAAATATATACATGTGGTTATTTTGCTAGAAAATGTATTACCAATGTATGTTCTAACCATAATATAAAATCCAAATTTCTTTAAAAAAAAAAGTTTAAAAAAAGTATCAGATTATATAATTTATAATCAGACACATATAGTCATGAATAGCTTTTTAAAATACATAAATCTCTAACATTTAAGTTTGGGGATATTTTACTATAATATATTTGAATGTTTTTGAAGGAAACCTCTTATGCTCACCAAGGCTGCTTTTAATGTTGTGAAAAATTACAATTTAAAATAACTATTTTTTGCTTTGATGTATTTTAAAGTTTTTAGTGACACATAATCCTTCAGAGATCATTCGCTGATTACAAATATGCTGATTTGGTGCTCAAGAAACATGTCTTATTGTTATCAATGTTGAAAACAGTTGTGCTGCTAAATATTTTCTTTTTTCAATATTCTATGATAAATAAAAAGTTCAGGGAAACAGCATTTATTTGAAATATATATTTTCTGTAAAAATTTAAAAGTCATTGCTTTTGATCAAGTTAATACATCCTTGGTAAATACTATTATTAATTTCTTTAAAAACAAATCATCTGTACCCCAAACTTTTGAACGTATATAAATCAAATGTGCAAAGTGCTGCACAAGGACTTTCTCACAAAGACAACAATCAGTCTTTTCCAACCAGCTAATTTACATGAATTGCCCAAATGATTCACTAAAATAAATCGGATTGATTATCATTTGATCATTGCCTCAGCTCACTAGGCTGTAAAGCTGCATGCGCGATACAGTGTGACAAATATGATATAGCTGTTCTGACACGCTACACCGCTATTTATTCCCCAGTAGCTTGTTACTGGAAAAGCGACATTATAAACATGATAAATTGCTTGTGATGTTCTTCATTTGTATATTTGTTTAGATAAAAACATCTGCTAAATGACTTCATGTTCTGTAAATATAAGCCACTTAAAATGCTGTATCCACACCAATACTAAAACGGATTGCATTTTGATTGTTTTGATACATATTCATTTCATATTTGATATCAGTTGTCACATAGAAGACCCATCAAAATCTAAGAGGCCTGATTTGGGTGGCAAACGTTGTGCGTTTGTCTTTTCACTCAAGGACGGTCAAGTTAGTATTGCTACTTACAGTTAGCATGTCGCCAATAATGGCAAGTACGCACGCACGCAGAGACACAAACACACTCGATAAAGTCGGCCAACAGGAAGCGTGTTCTTTCAGGTTCTGAGAGCGCTGTCATGTGCTGTTTCTCACCGGGATCAGAGTCTATTGAGCAGTGCTGTATGTTGTTTATCAAAAGAAACAGGAGAGCGGGAACGTGATCATCACAATGTTTTCTTCATCCCTTCTCGTCTTGTCCCCATTCTGCCAGTTATCTATCAGCCCACAAAGGAACTATTTCTTTCCATATGATAACATAATCTTCCTTTTCTGTTCCTCTCTGAATAGTGCCCTTTAGTGGCTCTTTATCAACACAGTGTTTCTCTCTCTCTCTCTCTCTCTCTCTCTCTCTCTCTCTCTCTCTCTCTCTCTCTCTCTCTCTCTCTCTCTCTCTCTCTCTCTCTCTCTCTCTCTCTCTCTCTCTCTCTCTCTGTCGCTCTATCTCTTTCTTTCTAAATAACTCTCCTTTTTTTTCTCCCTTCTGTGCCAGTGACCTTACAGCGGGGCTTTGAACCTTGCTCTTTCTTCCTCCCTCTCCATCATTCTCTCATTCTCTCCCTCACGCTCTCTCTTTCTCTCTCTCTAGAGGAAAATCACACACTCATCAGTTTTCCCCGCTTGGCTCTTGACGAGCAAAGTCGCAAGGAGAATATTAATGGACTTCAGCAACCAATTAACACCTAACTCACATAACAACCTTTTACACAAGCCAGCATGCTGGGAAAAGTAGGAGAGAAGGCAACAGAGAGTGAGAGAGGGAGAAAGAGAGAGTGCAAGACGAAAAAGAAGCCGTTTAATTTGACATTTATGTGGTGAGGATGGAGATGACGGAGGTGTCTGGGAGAGAATGGCGAGAGACAGAGCACATGATCGCGTTAAAACGAGACAGAGGAGTGGGGTGAGGAATCATGGGTAGTAACTGTAATCAAAATTAATCAAGAGTTGTTCTTCTAGACCTATCCAGACTGTTGAGCGTATTAAAGTGATTAAAATGAGTTCATTATTCAACTTGCATAATTAAATTCCAATTCCAATTAAATTACGAAGAAAAATAATGGAAAGGGATCTTATTGCTATAATGTGCACTATGAATCTAAAATGAGAGATCCGTTGAGTAATAGAGTAACAGAGAGATATGTTCAGGACAGGCACCTTCAAAACTCTAGTTCTGCATCTAAATTACGGTCAGCGACAGACAAAACCCAGACTGAATAATCAATATAAATATGGAACTTTTTAAATGTATACGTCCAGAATAAATATACAGGGTGGTGAAATATTCTGGTAAATCTCTTGGGTTCTCAAACCCATATGGCAAAGGAGCATCAGTAACATCTCCATTGTCCCAATAAAAATCAAAGCAAATCAAATTACAAAAAACAAAATATAAATGGCCTTGGCATGCTGAAAGAATAAAACCAAACCATGATACAAGGGCTTCAATGACATTAATCTTCAATGAGATTATGAAATGGCAGCAGAATATGTCGTCACTGTCAGAGACACTGAATACAGATTCACCTAATGCATCTTCACTGTCAGAGACGCATGACACAGATGCACAGAATAGCTATGAATTCTCAGAGATACAGACCGCACTACAAGAATAAGGCCTCCATAAACGCACTGTAATAAAGGAAAGAGTTGTTAGAAAAAGCGTGACAAGTCACTGAGCTTTTTTAGTAGACTGTTCAACCCTTTTAGATTTGCTTACACCAGAGATAACTCTACTATAACTGGGTATCGATAGAGATTTTCCGATTCAATTCGATTCTGACTCACAAGCTATTGACTCAACTCAATTTGGCTGGATATGATTCTAAATCAGTTGGGTATATTTCAGATATAATATCCATAGTGTTTCAGGCTGATGTAAACCACTAACCAATCTTTTTGAACTATGCTGTAAAAGAACCGGCTTATTAGAGCCATTTGTTTAGGCCTACATTGGTCATGCTGTGTTTTGATTCAACAACAAAGAACCAGTTCATAAAAGTCATTTGTTTCGTCATTAGATTATACTGGATGCACGTTTGTTTTGTTGTTTTTACATGCAGCTTGCAAAGACAACTTAAAGATGTTTCTTCCCATTATTTTGAGGTAATCCTTTTATGGAACCAGATTAAATATAGACTGCAAACATGCATTCACTGTAGGGCTGTCAAAATTGCTCAAAAATGGCATCCGAATATTCCCTCTAAAAAAAACACGAATATTGGAACTATTCAAACATCTGGTAGGGCATTTTGTCAATGACGCACATTACGTCAATAACAGGACAAATAAATAGAAAGAGACATGACTACTTGTATAGGTAGTCTTTTTAAGTTTAAACATATTTGACAATGTATTACTTACACAAAAACAAGTAAATCAACTAATGGCCAAGACCATAGAGCGCAGACCTCACTACTCTCTCGCCCTCAGCCTCACGCTCTCTGAGCATAACAATTTAAACGAACAAACTTTGAGTTCCGAGCTCTGTTGTGGTAAAATGGAACTTTTCCTTGACATGAAACAGTAAATAATCAAACCAGTGGAAGCAGTGCATTTATCTTTTATTCATGCAATATCTCTTCAGTCAGTACAGTAGCCTACACTTTAGTAATGTTTCTGTTTAACATTAAATAAAATGAGGCATGGTATGCTAACTGAATCTTACATAGCTTGCATAAAACTTTACCTTGCAGCTCAACAATTTTACCTCCTACTGGCCAAAATACAGACATGGCTTTAGATTTTGGAGGGTTAAAATCGCTTTCTCTCCTGCGGTCGAGTTGGGCTCTGCACTTTCTGCCATCTTCCATGCAACCAACGTCAACTTTCAGCTGACAGTGTGATTCCTGTGACCTGCCCCTGAGGTATCGTATCGGAGTTAGGAAGTTCAGCATTGTGACAACACTAGTAGTAACTTTTCCACTGAGTGAACTTGGATTGGCTCGGCACAACTCAGCTAGCTTTACTTTGGCTCGGTTTGCTTTTCCATTACAGTTTAGTACTACTTAAAATTGGGTGGGATTATAGACTGATCTTTACATTTGTGTCGCCACCTCGTCTACTGACCACATTACATCCATTTCTTTTTTCAAGTTGAATGCGACGGTTTTTAAAGCAAGTTGTTTAAAAAAAGTTGCATGAACAAATGATACTGCGGTGGCTGTTGCTGACTATTCTCTAGCGGGTTTGGTGTCTTGTGTCGCAAATCCAATGACGCTGGTAGTGACGATTCTCTCGGACCAATCAGTGATTTGCAGATCACGTCACATTTAAGTATCGGTATGGCTTGTTTGGAACCTCAACCTAAGTGGTACTAAAAAGTACCATACAGTACACAGTGGAAAACCCCCCAAAAGTGAGCCGTACCATGCAGTGGAAAAGTGCCATAAAATGCTTTTTTTATATTGGGAATGCTTGAATAAAAATTGTATATTTTTATCCAGACCTAGTAATAACAATGTGTCACAATTTCAACCAAAGCTTGCTTGCTTAGTGAATCTGGAACCTCTAAACATGAGATACTGGCCTATTATATTTGGCACATTATTGGTGCAAAACATACGCCAGTACTGTGCAAAAACAAAAACACACAAATCACACGCAGCATTACAATCCAGCATTACAATCCCAACCCAGTCCAGCACATCTAAATCCATTAAACAGCAGACCAGAAAGATCCATTCTGCTCCCTAAATCTTATTGTTATCATGTCAGTGATACGTGACACATTATTTAAGACTTACATTCATATAATCATTGCTGTCTCTTTGTCAAAAATTGTGTTACATAACCATCGCTTCATTGATTTGCAGGCAATGTGAGCAGTCATGGCCACAGACTGTGAACTGAATTAAATGAAATTATGGGCAACAGTCTCAGGGGAAGGTTTCAATGAAAGTGGAACATTTTTAAAAGCAAATTACCTGAACAAAGGTGGGGCGAGACCCAATAGCGAAATGAAAAGAAACATAGCTGATGCTGGGACAGTGGGACAGGAAGTACAACAGCAAGTGCATCATTAGGAATAACTGCGAGGTACAGACAGTTGAACAGTCGGAAAAAATAAGTCTGGAGCTAAAGTACACAACTTTAACAGTCCAAGCCGACTGATGACTGAAAGGAACAAGTGAGGAAATGAGAGCTGAGGGAAAATGAAATAATTAGAAGGCCTACCTGCGGCGTTCATTGAAATATGCAAATCCATTTAATTTTGCTTTGATTTGCTCTGCTGCTCCCCTCTCTCTCTCTCTCTCTCTCTCTCTCTCTCTCTCTCTCTCTCTCTCTCTCTCTCTCTCTCTCTCTCGTCTTCTTTATGTCTCCAGCTCTTCTCTCATTCACACCAGCCATATTAAACTTGTATTAATACACTGTAGGTATGTCAGTTCAATTACCGTGGTTCTGTACTGCCCATGGGCACAGATGGTGTGTGCGTGTATATGTGTGTGAGAGAGAAAGAGAGAGAGAGAAAGTGGGTGATAAGGTGTTTATGAAAATTGTTATGCCTGAATCATTGTTTTAAAAAGCTCAAACGTGAGAGTTATAATCAGTCTCTCAGTGTGCATTCAGGTGAAACATATGTGGTAATGAAAATAGATGAGATTGTGTGTGTTTGTGTGAATTAGATGTGTGAGAGCGAGGCAGAGGGAGAGAAAGAGAGAGACAGATGTCTATGTAGATTAAAGATAAAGAGAGCAACCACAGAGATAGGATGCCATCTCCCTTAAAGGTGCAGTGTGTAATTTCAGTAGCTCCAAATGAAATCATGAAAATAATGACTGTTTTCAAACAGGTTTACTCTTTCTTATGCTTTTGGTTAAACAAACAATTAGCCTAGTCCCACTCCCAAGAGCCATTGGCTGTGGTGCCATGTCAGGAGGTTCAAACAGATAGCAATTATTTGATAGTCACTGTGTTTCTACTTTTTGGGAAAAACAACATACACATTCAGAGCACCATACTGCAATATTTTTTCCTGCTGGTGCGACTACAATTTGTTAGAGGTTGCACTGGTGCCAACACAACATTAGCCAACTGATAAGAGCTGCCATTTCTGCTGCATATGAGAAACATCAAACAACAAACTAAATGAAACCGGAACGAAACCACGCTTTTCGTTTGAGCTAAATGTTTATCACCTCGGAGCAATAAAAGATAGGGCGGCGCAATCAGAACAGGTACACATGGGCAGGGTTGAATTCGCCAAAGTATTCATAACATCACTGCGAAATCTAGTGAGAAGCATTTCAATTCAGCACAGAATTCTCTGTTCTAAACCATATCAGATCAAACTGCGCTGATGTGGAAACCAGGAGAAACATTGTGCTATATATTAAAAAAATATTAACGTATGTGTTATAAGTTATAGAAGGCTTTTCAATCCACAAATCACTAACAGTCACAATGGGTTTAATGTAGCAACACTACCTGTAACCATGGTATTGTGGCAGAAATAGTCAGTGTGTTTTATATTCTTAATCTTAGTTCATCGGTTTGTACAACCGTTTGAGAAGGGCTTTCAATTGCTTGACACATTTTCCAGCCCTTCAAAGATCTAAATATTATCCCATTTGAATGTTGTTTTTAATTTGTAAAACTAAAAGTTTAAAGATGTAGAAAAACTAACACTTTTATTTTAAAAAGAAATGAATTTACCTCTATAACCAGCAGATGGAGGAAGAGCAGCACTTAGCCTATTTATGTTACCATATCAACTCCCTAATATATCGGCACCTTTCAAAAATAATTGCCAAATATTGTTTTGTTTTTTTGTGTGCAAAAGTCATCTCCTCATGATGCTGGCCACCTCTGGTAAATTCACCAGCATCCATAGTTGAACGGATTATACAAGTCTGTGTTATAATGGCCTATGTCAAGATTGATTTTTTAATTTTTTGTGTCTTGTGAGAAACCTGAACATTTTTTGGAAAAAATGTCTAACAATTATTTTAGGAAGGTGACTATATGGAAAAGTAGGATGTCACTAAGCTTAATGAAAAACAAAAACTTTTCTTTAAATTGTGACTGAATTACACAAAGTAAAGATCACTCCTTTTATAATAAGAGCAATGGTAATTTAATAAGAGTGGAATATTTAAATGTTACCTATAACAATTAGGTTTTTGCACTTTACTCTCGTTAAAAGTTAATTTGATCTGCATCTCAATTCAAGCTCAATGCTTTACTGTCAAATTACCAATAAAAAAAGCATGTCATATTATTAGTAACTGTACTTAACGCAAAATGGGCCCTGCCATGGCTTACAAATTACTTAGTTGGTGGCCAAATTGCCAAAATGGAAGAAATTAAATTTGACAACAATCGTAGCATAAATTGTGCTTCTTAAACTCATCATGTAAGAAACAAACAGGTACTGGCTCTTTTAACTGTAAGGTAACTTTCATTTATTATGCCAGTGCCAACATATATTGTAATGCCTCTATCAGAAAGGCAACTGTACACACAACTGTTCAAATGTTTCGTTTTTTAAAATGGGATAAAGGACATTTTGTTGTATTTGTTTTTGAACAGTGTCTCATGGTCACCAAAGGCTGTGTTTATTTAATAAAAAAATACAGTAAAAACAGAATTATGATGATTATTATTACAATTTAAAATGCCTGTTTTGTATTTTAGTATATTTAAATGAATTCCTTTAATGGCAAAGCTGAATTTTCAGCAGTCTTCTGTGTCACATGATCCTTCAGAAATCATTCTAACATTCTTTTCTTATAATCAATGTTGAAAACGGTTGCTCTGCTTAATATTTTTGTAGAAACTGATACATTTCAGGATTCTTTGATGAATAGAAAGTTCAAAAGGATAGCATTTATTTGCAAAAGCAATCTTTTGTAACATTATGTCTTTACTGTCACTTTTGGTCAATGTCATGCATTAATACAGAATTTCTTTTTTATATAAAAAACTAAAAAATATTTTGAACAGAAATGTATTCACTCTACATGATGCAAATATCTCGTCATGCTTTTTGAGTGAACACATCTCTTACACCAATAGCAGGCATTAGAAGTTGAATTACTGGAAACACATTTGTCACACACAGACAATATTTGAAGTGATGTAAGTGTACAGAGCAACGATGCACAAATTGCACAAGGGAGGTGACATTCAATTATATTTAAGGAAAGAGATGTGGTCCGCACCAACATCACAATCTTATAACTCAAAAGAACACCACCTACAAATCCAACAAATAACACCCAACTGTTAAATAATTTGTAATAAAGCAGTAATTCACATGATTTATTCATGGAGAAAACAGCCTCCAGCACGGCAGACATCACAACAGACCTGCATTAAAGTACATTTGTAGTTATTTTTATTGTTAAAAAACTATGGAAATATTTTCTGGCACAGATATGATGTCCAGATTTCTGCCCTTGCACATTAAACAGCAAAAAGTATTTAAAAAACATTACGCAACACATACAGAGAGAGAGAGAGAACTAAACATTTCTGACATAAACTTTTCATTGTTTCATCATCCACTTTTCCTCTCCACCTTTTTTCCTTCCTATCTACACTTCATCATTAAGAGGAAGTGGACAGTTTCTGGGCAAGGTGACCTCGTCAGCATACAGGTGTTCTTTGATAAATAATGCACTCGTATTTTTTACTACAGAGCTTCGTGTCAAACTCAAGCTGTTGCTATCAGATAGTCAGCAGCCAAGAACACAGAACATCTTGGCTGTTCAAAAGCATTATCCTCTCCCACCTACACACACACACACATTACATCTCTCCTTCTGCTCTACTATCCCTACATCTCGGCTGTGTGCATCTCTTTGCACCAAAGATTTCTATTTTTGTGTCTGCGTTTGACTGTATTAATCACAAGGCTCATTAGCTTGTTTCTACATATAGAGATCCAAACTATTACTAAACACACTTATGCACTTTTTAATGTTTGTCCTATTTGAAGAAGAAAAAAAAACACCTACATGCTAATTTAAACTTACAAACACGTCTTATTTTTAGACACTTTAATTATGTTTTTATTATTAGATTAGCACGCACATACATTTAGGCTATATGCGTACTCTCTCACAGATTCAATCATGCTCCTAGCAGTGGGAGTGGCATTAATCTCTTAGCTTAATGCGTTAAAATGTGCCGTAATTATAGTTATTACACCTCTTCTACTATAGCATGAGCCAGGCGGACAAATCCCTTCTCTTTCCCTCTCTCCTTTGTCAGCTCATTTCTCTCTCTCTCTCCTTCTTTCTCTCCTTTCTTCATGCACAGCTGGCCACTGGTTGCATCAATCACTGACTGTAATGTCATTTAGCATAAAGCACACAGTCGCCAAGCAACTGCCTATCAGCGGGCGCACACGCCTCTGTGCTCCGGCCACACACCAGCACTCTCGGCCAATCAGGTGAGTCGGTTCCCTGAGTCGTTCCACTGTGATCAGAAAATACAAGAGCCTAGGGCATAATCTACAACACATTTTCCTTCCTTATTCTTTTTCCTTCTTCTTTTTGCCCAAATACAGAGAAATTCGAGTGACTTTGGGGACACTGGGGCTTGGTGTCAGACCCATTTACTCCAGTGGATATTTCTCAGTAGGTTTAGTTTTGAAGGTCAGTGTCTGTATAGGCACATCCATTAACATCTTGGCTACCAAAGAGCTGTTGAACATCACTTATATTGTCCAGGGAAAGGACTCAGGTCACTGAACATGCAGTGAACTTTTGCACTGCACTACAATAAAGTAACTGCATATTTTCAAGTTCACTGGACCTTTTCAGTCGCAAATGCTAATAAATGGGAATTACTTCCACTACTTTAGAAACCCACGTTAGAACAACAGAATTGATCCAAATGTTGAACCATCAAGTCAAACTTGGTTGTCGAGACAAATTTCAAAGAAGAATACTGCTGAATTGTTATGGGTTTGTGAGTTCTCCGCAAATATGACAGAATGAATAATATTTTCTTTTATGAATATATGAGCATGCATTTTATATCAAAAGAAAGGTTTTAAACGACAAAAAAACTTTTATTCTAGCTTCATGCATTTTTTTTATCAACACTTAAATATGGGTAAGTTTCATAAAATATTTTCATCAAATATTTTGAACAAAAATTCTGTGTTTGGCGGGGAAAGACTTAAAAGATCCTTCAGAAACAAATATATCATAATGCACTTCACACATCGAGTATCCCATAAACAACATTCTACTAAAATACTAGATTCATTTGTGTTACTGCTAGGGGTGAGCGATATACCAGTTGACACGATTAAACAAATTTGTCAACCAGTGGACATTTTGAACTATTGTCTCTGTGCTGCCCAGTCATAAAAAAAAACTTTGGTTGCATGCTTTTTTGAGCATTGTGGTTTAAAAACAGGTGATTTTAAAACCACCGTAGCGCAATTCGCAGCGAAAGACAACTATCTTGAGACGCGCAACATGAAGCCGCTGTTCATAGAGCGTTTGAGAACTGAATTGAGTGCTTTTTGTCACCTATTTGGGCTTTAACATTAAATACACATACCTACAGTGCATTCAGAAAATATGCACAGCATTATATATATATATATATATGCAAATTTAATTTAAATGCTTTAATTTTAATGAAAAAAATACTAAATAAAAATCACATGTACATAAGTATTAACAGCCTTTGCTCAATACTTTGTTGAAGCACCTTTGGCACCAATTATAGCATCAAATCTTTTTTGAGTATGATGCTACAAGCTTGGCACCTATTTTTGGGCAGTTTCTCCCATTCTTTTTTTTGCAGGACCTCTCAAGCTCCATCAGGCTGGATGGGGAGCATCAGTGCACAGCCATTTTCAGATCTCTCCAGAGATGTTCAATCAGGTTCAAATCTGGGCTCTGGCTGGGCCACTCAAAGACATTCACAGAGTTGCCCTGTGGCCACTCCTTTGTTATCTTGGCTGTGTGCGTAGGGTCATTGTCCTGTTGGAAGATGAACCTTCACCCCAGTCTGAGGTACATTACATCCTTGTTGTCAGGTTTTCAACAAGGATGTCTATGTATATTGCCGCATTCATCTTTCCCTCAATCCTGACATGTCTCCTAGTTCCTGCTGCTGAAACACCCTCACAGCATGATGCTGCCACCATCAAGCTTCACTGTAGGGATGGTATTGACCAGGTGATAAGTGGTGCCTGGTTCTCTCCAGACATGACGCTTGCCATTTAGGCCAAAGAGTTCAATCTTTGTTTCATCAGACCAGAGAATTTTGTTTCTCATGGTCTGAGAGTCCTTCAGGTGCCTTTAGGCAAACTTCAGACAGGCTGCTATGTGCCTTTTACTGAAGAGTGACTTCCATCTGGCCACTCTACCATACAGGCATGATTGGTGGAGTGCTGCAGAGATGGTTGTTCTTCTGGAAGATTTTCCTCTCTCCACAGAGAAACGCTGGAGCTCTGTCAGAATGACCATTGGGTTCTTGGTCACCTCACTGACTAAAGCCCTTCTCCCCCAATCGCTCAGTTTGGCCGGGCAGCGAGATCTAGGAAGAGTGCTGGTGGTTCCAAACTTCTTCCATTCACAGATGATGGAGGCCACTGTGCTCATTGGGATCTTTAATGCTACATAATCTTTTCTGTACCCTTCCCCAGATCTGTGCCTCATACAATACCGTATCAGAGGTCTACAGACAATTCATTGGACTTCATGGCTTGGTTTGTGCTCTGACATGCACTGTTAACTGTGGACCCTATTTAGACAGGTGTGTGCCTTTCCAAATCAAGTCCATTTAACGGAATATACCACAGTTGGACTCTAATCAAGTTGTAAGGATGATCAGTGATATACGAATGCACCTGATCTCAATTTTAAGTGTCAAGGCAAAGGCTGTGATTACTTATGTACATGTAATTTTTTTGGTTTAATTTTTAATAAATTTGTAAAGATTTCAAACGTCTTTCAAATTGTCGTTATGGATTATTGTTTGTAGAATTTTAAGGAAAATAATTAGTTTAATCCATTTTGGAAGAAGGATTTAACAACAAAATGTGGAATAAGTGCTGAAGTGCTGTTAATACTTTCCAGATGAACTGTATGTGTCTAATTTAGTTTTTTTTTTTTTTTTTTTTTTTTTTTACCAAATTCACAAAAATTATTCTAATTTAAATCGACTTGATGTTTGAAACCATCATACAAAACAATTGGTAGAGAAAACACTTATGATATACAAGTGCTTATGACAAATGTGACAACTAGCCCCGGTGTCCAATCCTAGCTTACACCTCTGTTTCCAACACTAAGATAATTTCACACTTATATGCACTGCCTCCTTTCAGTTTACTCATCACCCCAACCCATGCTTCCTGTATCGCTCTCTCCATCACCTCGCTGTCATTAGTATGGCTAAGGTGTCAGGCAGTGGCAATGCTGAGTGCCGAGTTCAGGCAGAGGACAGCGAAAGAAAAATAGAAAGACAGCAGCTGGTAGGAGGTGACAAGGTAGAAACACACAATTGCACATGCTCACCCACACCAACTTTTTATCTCATGACCCAAACAGATGCATATATATAGAGAGAGAGATTTCCTGAACAGCAGAGAGGGCACAGAGGCTCAGAGCCACACAGAAAATTTGAATTACGTGTCAGGCTTCACATCAGCACCTTTACAGGACCTCATATATCTACGACAAAGAGCACCAGGGGCAGAGAAATCACAGCAGGATGAGAAATACACTCGCTCGTCTCTGTGCACAATCAATACTGCTTAGCACACATTCTCAAACTCAAACTGGGGCCCTCAGGAGCCCAGCACTGTTACCACTGTTATTGCTGAAACCAGCAACCGACTGTCAATGAAAACTCATACAGAGCTACACTAATGATACTGCATCCAAGAGAAAGAGATGGATGTGATGGGAGACATCCATTAGGGATAAGGTGAGATTAAGCGAAGGAGAAATGAGGCACTGTATGAATGCTGCTGACAAGACCAACTTAGACCAGAATGAATTTCTATGCTGGTTAGTGCCAGTTTGGTTATCTAGTCCAGGGATTCCCAAAGTGTGGTGCGCCACCAGGGTGTGCGCGAGAGGAAAAATGTAATGGCTGTCTGTTTTTTTAATGAGATTTTCCATACAACAAAAAAAAGACAAGATGATCGCGGAAGATTTGGTTTCAAAGGGAAATGTAAAAGTGCCTATTTAAGTGAGTTTGTCATTGTGTGATGATGTGTTTTTCATTAAGAATAATAGGCTAATGAACCCACAGTTCAAGCAACCCGCCCCCGAATCGGCGCTAATTCGAAACTAAAATCAGCTTGGTTGCACAGTTCGCACTTACTGACGAGCTGTCATTCACAGTCTGCACGCACTGGCGCGGTTTCAGTTCATGCATATGGAAGCTTAACTTTCATAGGAATTCATTGAAAGCACTCGCTTTGCTCCGCTCCGTTATTAATGCCGGAGCAGCTGTGTGCATATTTTCCTTTCGGTTAGATAGAATTAGTGATTTAAAAGCCCAGTCGGTGATACTGGTCACACGTTAATTAACCGATGGGAATTTCCACACCGTCACATCTCTATTCGTGCCAACTCGTTTCATTCATTCCATATTATATATATTATAAATATGGCTGAAATCAGGGAAACAGTCAAGTGGGACGTTGTTATTGTCATTCGTGTTCTGGTTATTTACGCATGATTAAACATGAGTCTTTATATGGCGATAAAACAAAGCTTTGTTGGTTTTTTTTTTGGTTTTTTTTTGAAGTGGGTATTGGGGGTGCGCCAACCCGTTCGGGACATAGAAGGGGGTGCGCAGGTAAAAAAGTTTGGGAACCGCTGATCTAGTCGATGGATATCCATGGTGATCGCTTGCAAAGCTGAAATGGCAATGCTAGTCAACCAACTTTTGCTGCACATGAGGACTATATTATTTGTTTTTATTTATTGTAATGAATGATCAAGGGCATTTTGCCTTTGTGCTTCCTCATAGTTATACAGCTGTGGAACAGGAAGTCATGGCTGGACAATTTTGTGCTCTGGACAATTCCAAGTCACCCTGGTGTGCTAAAAATTGTAAATATGAATGGGAATATACTTCCCAATTGGGGCCAACATGAAAACATTGATTTCATAATGTGAGTTTCCCACCACTTTCAATTGTTTTACTTAAATGAAAGGTTAGAAATCTTTTCTTTTTCTTTTTTTTTTCTTCAAAAGGCTAAACAATGCAAATTTATTTCCACAGCCTTCTTTGCTCATATTCACCAAGGGAGCCAATATTAGTGGAGGGCACTGTACAAAAAGGTTAAGTTGTATATTATATACAATTATATTTGTAAATTAAACTACAATTGACATGCTATTTTTATTATTGTAATAATAATAGCAATAATAATTATAAAATATAATGAAATAGTATTAATAGTATAATAATTAGTATTAATAGTATTACTTGCTAACATTTACCATTTACATGCCATATTGTTAATTAATGTTAAAGCAGAACACATTTATTAGACCACCTGTCACAATAAAGAGAAAACTATATTATGAATTTGTCAATTTATCAGGCAAATAACAAACTGAAGCAACTTAATAGTCTTTATTCACACATATTTACATTTTATTTTGGGTTTGTTTTTATGTACAGTACTTTCCCATAATCTCTGCTCTTATTGACTTCCAAATAGTTTCTAGCTGTTCCCAAAGACTTAATTTTGATGAAACTTTTGTGCAGTCTATCTTTGAATCCACTAAATCCCAGATTTGTTCAATATGATTCAAGTCCGTACTTTGATTTGGCCAACTGTGACTAAAGAGCTTAAACATACTGGTGGATTATCCATTACAGAAACATTTTGGTAATCACCAATACAGTGACACAAACCTTACATTGGGTTCTGGTCCATGAATTTCAACCAAGAAAGTGGTCTAATACATTTGTTAAGCACTATTACACAGTACAAGTTTTTGTTGCGCCTGATCGGAGTATACAAACAAACACACACACACACACAAACACACACACACACATAGCAATACATATAGCAATATATACACACGTGTGTGTGTGTGTGTGTGTGCGTGCGTGCGTGCGTGTACTCACCTAAAGGATTATTAAGAACGCCTGCCTAATTTATCATTAATGCAATTTTCTAATCAACCAATCATATGGCAGATGCATTAATGCATTAAGGGGTGTGGTCCTGGTCAAGACAATCTCCTGAACTCAAAACTGAATGTCAGAATGGGAAAGAAAGGTGATTTAAGCAATTTTGAGCGTGGCCTGGTTGTTGGTGGCAGACGGGCCGGTCTGAGTATTTCACAATCTGCTCAATTACTGGGATTTTCACACACAACCATTTCTAGGGTTTACAAAGAATGGTGTGAAAAGGGAAAAACATCCAGTATGCAGCAGACCTGTGGGCGAAAATGCCTTGTTGGTGCTAAAGGTAAGAGGAGAATGGGCCGACTGATTCAAGCTGATAGAAGAGCAACTTTGCCTGAAATAACCACTCTTTACGAGGTATGCAGCAAAGCATTTTCATGTGCATCCCACAAATCTTCATCAATTGCAAGATGCTATCCTATCAATCTGGGCGAACATTTCTAAAGTATGCTTTCAGCACCTTGTTGAATCAATGGCACGTAGAATTAAGGCAGTTCTGAAGGCGAAAGGGGGTCAAACACAGTATTGTATGGTGTTCCTAATAATCCTTTAGGTGAGTATATATATATATATATATATATATATATATATATATATATATATATATATATATATATATACACACACACACACACACACACACACACACACACACACACACTCTCTCTCTCTCTCTGTTTTAGTGTGCCTATGAGTCTACGCGCTGATATGAGCAAATATCCCAAAATATGCACTAAAGTTAAGGGGTGTTTAGCCACGTTTGAAATGCTGGTGTCAGAGAGTTATACTCGCAGAACACTATAGTTATTCACAAGTTCATTCATTGCATGCGGATTAAAGCCTTGCCGGTTAAACATTTCACTTGCATGCTTATGGCCTGTTTTACTAAAAGACTGTCAAATACACGTGATTACTGGACCAGGGGCGTGGGACTGGGGGGATAAAGGGTACTGAGTAACCAGGGCCCGAGGCAGGGGGGGGCCTTAGAAGTCAGTTTTCTATACATACACATACATGGTACGGGGGCCCAGCAAGATGGTTTGTACCCAGGGCCCAAAATTTGGTGCTACGCCCCTGTACTGGACTAAGCAGTCTTACTGCACTAATACTGTCAAATACAGACATGGTTAACATATATAAATAGTAGGGATGCACCGAAATGAAATTCTTGGCCGAAGCCGAAACCGAATAATAATGAAATGCTTGGCCGAAGACCGAAGGCCGAATACCGAACGCGGTGTTTCGCATTTTTTCCATTTATTTGGCAATTTTTTTTTACCATTACAATAATTAAATAGTAAAAATTTGCTTTTTACTATTTTGTGTTGCTTTTCAGAGAAATAAATCAAATAACAAAAATACAATATCAAAATATTTATTTAACACTGAATTTTTTTTAACATTCCAGCAGATATTATACAAACTAAGCACAACATAACTTAAAATAAATAATTAGTAAAATAAAAAAATATATTTTTATTTGGCCATCTTAGAAGCCCCCCTTCTTGAATAGCTTATGTTAGGCCTATAACTGACTGCTGAAAGAATGTAACTCTGTATGTCTACAACAACTAATGTGCATTGAATAGTGCAAAAAATGTGGATGAACCCACAACAAATAAATAACTGTCTTAGACATAAGCCTACTTAGCCTACTTCTTCAGGAAAAGTGGCAGGTTCTTCTTTATGAAAAGTAGCTTCTCTGCTTTCTCACATGAAAGTCGGTTCCTCTTCTCATCGATGACATGAGCACTAAATTTCAGCACTAAACAGTGCTTCCACACTGCTGACATGTTTGCTGCATAAAGCACGCAGCTCTCACTCTACGTGGGTTACTTTTTGATCGCGTCATTAAAAACGTCATTGTTCGGCCAAAATTATTCGGCCTTTTTACTTATTCGGCCGAATGCCGAAAGTGCTTTTTTTGGCTATTTTCGGCCGAATAATTTCGGTTGCCGAATATTCGGTGCATCCCTAATAAATAGTCAGTTATATGTTTAAAGTGAAAGTAAATTCTGCATGTCTGTATTATGAGATGCGAGCTGGTCTTAAATTGACAGCAGCGCAGCCTATTGAACACTTGCCCTTAAAGGGACAGTTCACCTCTAAAATTGTGTTAATAAAGCAACACAAGAAAACGAGAAAACCACTTACTGCTCTTGAATAAATAAAAAACTTTTAACCAATGTATTAAAGACTATGTAGTTTTAATTTTAGCCTACATTTATTCATTTAATTTCATACTTAACTGCTACTCTATCTCTGAGCTGCCACCGTAAATCTTTCTATATATTTATTTTATATTATACAATACACTGGGAATGTGTACAAGGGTTTTTAAAGTAAAGTTTAAGTAAGGTTTTTCAGAAAGAGTATTGCCATTAAAACATTTACTCCTTAACCCTTTTCTGTTCCTGTCGCCTAAGAATAGAACGGCAAAAAAACGAACCGAACACCTGGGATAAAAACAGAGGTATGTATTGAACCGTGGACTAACTGTATTGTTGAATCACTAATATCCGTGTGCTTCTTTCACTTCATTCATTCATTCACACACACACACACACACTATATATATATATATATATATATATATATATATATATATATATATATATATATATATATATGCACACACATGATGCACACACACATATACTATATCAAAAATGTGCACATTTAAAAAATATATATATTTAAAACAACATTTCTTTGATATCAGAAAATGTCCATTATCCATTGGCAAGGTTGTTGGTAGATTTTGGAAATAACATTAGGCAGAAGGACCACTTCTGGTAGTCCTACAAGGGCCAAAAATCAGCCTGGCTAACATACTGTATCAGTCTATCACTAACCAACACACCAGTATTCGATTCTGGGGTCCAAAATACAAACCACAACAGATGCTTGTGACTAGATATGTTGGTCTTTTCATTAGAGAAGGCTGAGTGGAGGCCATCTTGAGTTCTACTACTCAGCTCTATGAAGAGTTGCTGAACCCTGTATTTATCATTTATCATGCCATCACGAGTGCTCACAGCTGGTGAAGAAAGACAGAACACCAAATAGCATAGAAAAGGCAGCTTCAACTCAAACATCTCAGCTGGTTTCAGATGATGCTGGTCTATTACAAGAAAAAGTAAACCAGGATACTTATAAAACAGCACTATGACCGCTTTAAGTGGTCATTTCAGATGGCTAGTAGTAGCTTTTGATTGAACAGCAGCAGGGAGCAGAATACACATCAACATTTGGTGTCTCACCGATGAGTAATTTTTGAATCACCATCCAGTGATGAAGGAATAATGAATAATGAATAAGTGTTTTTGTGTCTCTAGTTTCTTTCTCTGTGACTCTGCGATCAATGATATTTGCATTTATGTTGCACTCACAGTGAGCGTCTATGTTTGTTGGCTTAGTCTTTGCATCTGAAAGCATCTGAAGCGATAAATTCTGACAAGCAGCTTGCTGATGATGTCGGGCCCAAATTGTTCATATCGTTCTCTGTCCTGCCATGCATTCACACATACAATTATACATCACACATACACCCACATATGCAGACAAGACGACGCGGAGACTTAAAAGCTTGACATTTTCGACATATTTCTCCTTCATAACTGCCCCCCACATTCTTTCCATCCATTCAAAAGCCCTTGACCGCCAGAGCGAACATGAATAAGCACGTTGCCCCGCACTCGGGTGGCTGGCGTGGCGTGAAAGTCCTTCTCCGGTCTCGAGCACACTGATGCAATTGTGTTCACCCGCAATATGCCACACAAAAGATGTTTCTCCTCTCCTCCCATCCCTTTTCTATTCTTCCCCCCTTCTAATTGTTGTCTCTGATGTGACCTAGAAAAGGGAAAAGAGTGAGAAAGAGGCAGGAGAGAGGAAAAACAACAACTGAAAGAAGTTGGAGTTAATGAGGAGCAACCTGGCTGACCCCCGCAGGCAGGCGAATGTAATTGCAGTTAACTTCCCCTAATGTGGAGCTAACTAACAAACAAACAACCCAATCTACTGGAGGGGGCTCGCAGGTGCCTGAGAAAGGGGCTTCCTGATTAGCCTTCTAATCTCAGAGAGTGTGAAGAGCGTTTAGAGAGCCAGCGGTTCCTCTGCCGGTTCGCCAAGCCCCCCGGTCAGCTCTCCAGATCCGTTCTATTGGGAACAAATGAAACGACAGGAGCCAAGAAGAGGAAACGGGCTCAAAAGACAAAAGCAAAAGGGAAGAGATGTCACAAACAGAGAGTGAGAGAGTGAGAGAGCGAGCGAGACAGAGAGAGAGAGAGATAGAGAGAGAGAGAGAGAGAGAGAGAGAGAGAGAGAGAGAGAGAGAGACAGAGAGAGAGAGAGAGAGAGAGAGAGAGAGAGAGAGAGAGAGAGAGAGAGAGAGAGAGAGATGCTGAGTTGAGTTGTCAGAGGGAACGTGCTGCATTCGAGAGTTTGTTTAACCTGGCTGGTGGTTAGTGGGGGGTGATGTGTGGCCTCTGTGACCTGTCAGCCTCTACCGTGGGGCTTCAGCCCATCTCTGACACAAAGACGGTCAGCGGGAGCGCTCGCATGCTTCATTTACAGTGTGAGTCCTCACCTCTCACGGTAGTTAGGCTGTGATTCATTCTCTCCCTGCGTCTGGGTTGTTTTGTTTAATGAATAGAGTTGCGCATTGCCAACACCACTAGATGGGTTTTTCGGTTGCAGAGAGATGGCAGGGGGGCTGGAACGGAACCATCAGGAAGCTGAGACTCCGCGAGCACGTGTGCGTGCTGGTGATAAAGTGCTGTTGCCCACGCGTGGCGTCTGGGATGGACCGGGCAGCGGGATGCCCGCCGGAGAGGCAGCTACACACCCGCGCTGCGATCTGGAGTACAAAGAGAACATCTCTCGCTGTGAGCAATCTGTACTCTCTCCGATGCTTTCTCTCTTCTCGTTCGTACATCTCTCACTCAACCTTTGCCTGCTTCAGTTTTAGCAGCAATTTGTAAAACACGGACCTGCAGTCACCTCTCCCCCATCCCACAGCGCCTCTCTGCATGATTGGTTCACATGGGCCCCCGTCACATAGCTGCTCATTCTGTATCTGCAAATCTAGTCACTAAGAACGGCAAACGCAGCAGTAGTATAGTGAGTTGATAAAATAAGATGCAGTGACAAGTCTTTTTTGCAGTATCGCTAAAACAAAGTGCCTCAAGTCAGAAGGCACATTTGGTCTGTCAATGTCAGAACTGAAAAAAATTCTAATTAAAATAATTGACCCGTGTGTAATATATCCGACCTACATTAGATTTAGACTAGAACAGTAATTTTATTTTTAAAAATCTGAATATTTACTTGAAAAATTGCAATAAAAATTATATTTAGCTTGCTGAGAAACTACGATATTTTCTAAAAAATATATTTTTAAAAAGTGAGGCTAAATTGTAATATTTTGAAAAGTCAAAATAACAAGAAAGTAGGGCTACATAATGATAGTTACACAAAAAAATCTAAATTTTAATTGTGATTATTAAATCAACGTTTAAGAACGAGTGAGAATTCTTCATGCATTTCAGGGAATTTGCACTTTCACACAAGCATGAATCAAAAGAACATCAACGATGATGGAGGGTTTATTTTACCTCTAGTTTTCTGATTTATTATATTTATCTTATAAATTAACACTCAATACATTATGAAAACTTGTAAAACCGTAAGAAGCTTCTTAAAAGATAAAACTGTGAAAAAAAATTATATAAAAACAACTACAAAAAAAGACTTTGCATTAACAGAAGTTCCTTTTATTCAATGACCGCAGCTGCAAACAATATAGTCAATATGGATATTTGGGTATGTTATTCTCTTTAAGAGAAAAGCGCTGACTGGGGGATTTAAACTCTTGACATTTCGCAAACCCAAAACATTAAAGCTTGTGAAGGCTTGTAACCAATAAAAAGATAACGGAAATGTCAAATGAAGAAAAAAAGGCACTTTCAGGATAAATAGCTAACGGGCAAATGCTTAATAAATCAAGGGAAGAAAAAAGTGATTACGATTAAAAAAATGATTAATTTTGCAGCCCAACAAGAAAGTTGAACATTAGCATTACGATGATATTCATTACACTTTTGACCTTATTATCATAAATTGCCTCACATGAATTAACACTGTAACACAACGACCAATTTTACAAATTTCAAATCTCGTTTCAATTTCATCTTTTAGATTTCTTTGTTCTCTATTTGGTATCGACTGCTGAAATGTTGGCATTGTGACAAACTCCCAGAAAGTTTCCTTTCTCATCTGCTGTAATCCTAACACATTCGTTTCACAGCTCAGTAAAGCCCTTTTCTCTCTTTCTTCCACCTGTCTTTCCCTCCACCTTCCAAACGTATGAGGTGCCTGCCATCAGACGCTGAACTAAAAAAGTGTGATGATATCGCTGTAAAAGAAAGAGGGAAAGCTTGGGAATAGATGATCACTCTGTCCCTGCCCTTTTCCTTAACGACATATCCTTATCCCATTACATCCCAGTCTCCAATATGCCTCCTGTCCAGTGCTTTGCTCCATAATCTCTTCATCTTCAAATGCTTTCTTTTAAAACGACTCTGGCCGTTCCCTGCGCAGCCCTCCTGCCTGTTTGTGTTCTTCCGTTGTGCATCACTGGGGGTCGCCATGACAACATCACCCTGACAACCAACCCTCCTCCCAAATGTTCCACTCGTTTGCATCTCATTTGCATGTTGTCACAGCAACTAGCCACATTTGACTTTGACAATAAAGGGGTTCATGTAACCCCCGTCATCGCTCTTTACCCTGACCCCCAGCTTTTCTATTCTCTCGCCCAGCGTGACACGCTATTTATTTTTAATTCCTGTCATACACTCGTTCAGAAGCCCTTCTCTTAAGTCATTTTCTCTTAATTTCATTTTTTTCAGGCAGACTTATAAAGCGTTTAGCTCATGAAAAATCAATCAAAAGTCGCCTGAATCATTTATTTCCTGTCAAACCGAATGTTAGGCTTCTTAACCTGCTTTTGCTTAACACTTCTGGTCACGCAACAACTCTTTTTTACTAATTCTCCCCTCATTTCTCTTTTTGTCTCAAAGTTTCAAGTACAAACCCTCGCTTTTTGTCCCATACTGAGGTAGTCTGTCCCTTTTCCCCCAGCAGCTCCAAGCACAGCTGCTACAAAATGACTTACTTCCCTTCTACAGGAGATACAGCCAATTCTGTCATTTGCATTCCAGCTCCACAGGGACACAAACACACACACACACACACACACACACACACACACACACACGAGCGCACACACGCTGTCATATCACTCCAGAGACTACCTCAAGCAGCTGTGAAATTAGTTACACGTTTTGAATTTGTCATTTTGAAATATTTTGTGTGCATTTAGGTGACTAATGAAATGCTGGCTGTTTTTTTAAGACAAGGATTTCAGTTAAGCCCCCCTTTGCCGATAAATGCGGGAAGACGCATGAGAGGGGTGACTAATGCGTTTGGTCTTTCAAAGCGTTCACAAACAGGAAGCAGCTACATTGTCAAGTCGATGGCCACTTCACGTGTTGAAACGGGATCGCTGAAGGAGGCCGAGTATTGTGTAATCTTCATCACGGTAGTTTACGTTCGGCACGTGCGTTACAGAACAGCCTCACAGCGAGTGCTACTGAAATGAGGAGCACATTCTGAATGCAAAGCAGCCATTGCTAAACCTACAACTACATATTTATTATGCTGAAGTGAATGCTGGGCCGTGAAAGCATGTACGTTTTCAGTTCTCTAAGTGCTTGCATGTATATGCTTGAGTGTTTACATCTGCAAGCACTGATTGTATTTCGTTCTCTATGACTCCTTCAAGCAATGGAGAGAGGAAGAAAGAGCAAAAGAGGAAGAAAATGACTTGGAAAGAGGGGGAGAGAGACACAGGCTAGATGGAGACAGAGAGAGCTTTATGAAAACAGACAGGTGTCTGCATAGAGAGAGTGGACACAAGGAGAAATTCAGAGACAGTAAAGGATCGTTCAAGCTGACGAAGCTGGAAGTTTCTGGTAAAATCAACCATAAGCGATACAGCAATGTGGCGACCACCAATGAGAGTGCAGACAGTGATCCGCCACCTGTTCAGTATTGGTATTGTTTACTAAAACTATTGAAAACTGTTTTTTAACTGAAACACAGCTGACATAAAACAAATAAATAACTTAGATGAAAAATAGAAATGTTCTATTACTGAACCTTTCTATTACTAACTTAAATAAAAGAAGTTTAAGTTGACAAAAAAATCTAAAAATAATAATCAATTACAGCTAAATAAATATTAAAGGGTACATAACACAGTTCCTGCCAATCTCATGTTGGAGCGTGAAGTCCAAAAGTGGGCAGAACCATAGGCGTCGCTAGGCCCTTTTTAGGGGGGCTTCAGCCCCCCTAAACTTATGCCTCAGCCCCCCTAAAAAATATGTGATTAACCTTTAAAATATATGAAACTGGCGGGAGGCTTAGGCTTCGTCCCGTCTTTTAGTCTGTCTGTGTGTTGTTGAGTTCTTCGCTGCCGCAGCAGCGCCGAGCAGAGCGCACGTCAGAAGCAGAAGTGTGTGTGTGTGTGTGTGTGTGTGTGTGTGTGTGTGTGTGTGTGTGTGTGTGTGTGTGAATCTGAGCCTCATTGGTCTGTTACCGCTCCTCAATGTCAAAATATTTCAGAAAACCAATCAAATCAGAGTAGGCGGGCTTTATGTTCAAACAGAAACTGCTGAGGCCATGAGCGCGAATTTTAGGAGCGCAACTCGACAACGAAAGCGGGAGAAATGTAAGCAGTTGAAATAAACATTTATGTTTGACAGCTGCTGCTTTAAGTTAGAAATGTTAAACAATAGACAAAAATATTCAGGCAAATGAATAATCATTTGTCTAATTTCGTTATTCTGAGATGAAAATATGCTATGTGATTCATAATGTAGGCTAGCCTAGGCCTAATTAACGAACAAGAAATATTAACAAAGCCATTTTCAACAGATTAGGCATATTGATAATGAATGTGTATATATTGTAAATTAATATAATTCCATTTGTAACCCTCAGTAAATTAAAAAAAATCTCAGTTTTTTTCAGTATTGGGCATATTAGTAATGAATCAGTTTATATAGTGAATTAATTTAATAAACTTAAACTTTAATAAACAGTACATTAACATGTCTAAGAAAATTGTTCATAAAACATATAAATGTATGTTAATATGTAGGCCTAAACCATATTTTTACTTTCTTCGCTGACGAAAATGGAAAAACTAGTCTAGCCTACATCAGTCAAAGCTCAGCGTTGTGAGAGGAAGAGACAGGGCAAGATAAAAACAGAGAAAGACAAATAATCTACTGCCCAGTGAAATGGTTTTCAAGCTATTGTTATCTAATTGTTTGGCCTTCAGAACATCTTAAAATGCACATATGTAGATCATAGAATTCAAATTTTCTTGGGGGACCATGCCCCTGAACCCCCCTAAAATTTGGGATCTCTGTGAATATAAACCTGCCAACATTATTGGGTATGATTAATGCATGTATGCTACAAAATGGCCATGCAATAAGGTATTAATATTAGTTTTATACGTAATAATTAACAGCCAATATCCTATGGGTATGCATGTTTTTAAGCTAGTTAATAGCACAATTTGGACCCCAAACTAAAGTGTGAATTGTTTTTCCATAGGCTACCCTCAATGGGGGCTAAGCCCCCCTAAAATGAAAATCCTAAAAACGCCCCTGGGCAGAACCTTCAAAAGGGGGTATTGTCTTCAAGTAAAAGTCTTTCGCTATTGGCTCTGGGTTCATCCAACTGTCATTGACTTAGATATCAAAATGAATGTTCGTAAATTAAACATTGTTTAATTGTACATGGTAAACTGTGCAGCGCGTGGTGAAGTTTTACTCTACACTGTAAAAAATGATATGTTCAATAAGTTATGAAAACGTGTTTTACATGGTTTTAAATGTATCAAAATAAGTTAAGAAATGTTAAACTTTTTTTTATAAGTTATACAAGATACAACTCATTTTTTAAAGTCAGTTTAACATAATCTAAGTTGAAATAACTTAAACAGCCAAGTCGGTTGTACTTAAAAATTCATGCTGTGACTTTTTTTTTTTTACAGTGTATCGCTTCGTTCTAAGCGATGAGAGCGTCCTGGGGCTTGAGATTGAGTAGGAGGGGGTAGTGATGCTGGGTGCAACTAAAACTGCGCAAATGTCCAATGAGGCCTGGTTGGGGAAGTTACGGACCGCCCGGCTTAGCGATCTCATATCACACAATCTTATTACTGCTCATCTCCTGAACTGTCATTTTCTTTAGCACACTTTCACTGGTAAGAGTACAGGAAAGATTTAGGGCTCAGCATTGGTTGTAGTATAGCATTTATTGAAATCGGCACTGTGATTGACATGGCTGATGAAATCCTTAGAATCGGGTGCGGAGTGGAGTTTGCGCCTCAAAAAATCATGCGTGCATGTCATGTGCCTGTCTGTAAATGAGAGGAAGTCACGCCCTATTTTGGAGCTCCCACCCCGTTTTGGAGTTCCCATTTGGAGATCTAAAGACTGCAGTAATACCCTTCTCACTTCTTTAGTGGCACTGTTGATTTTGTTGTCTAAAAACAAATTGACCAGAAAATGTGGACCAGACCTTTTGATGTTTAGTCATACGCCTGGCAGTGTGAGACTAAATATTCCCTTTTCATGTGTGAGAAATGTGATCATGTGAGAAAGAATGCCCAGCCTAAATGGATATTGAATAAGACAAATTAAAGGAAAGATAGTGTGAGTGATGTTGAAATAAGACAGCGAGATTTGCTGTGAAATAAACATGAATATGAAACTGCCAACTGTCCTTGTGGGCACAATAATACAGATGTCCCTGTGAAAACATGTACAATAGAAATCAATAACATGTTTATTCTACATGGGCCTGCAGGTTTAGCGGAAAAAATAGAACTCTCGCTCTTTGAAAACTGAACACCATCAAGGCCGAGCGATTCAACTGTTCATTTCTACTCATCCTTATGCTTCAATAAACCCTCTGAAAGGACAGTCCCACTTGTCACAACACTGAACAGTACTGCCAACCATATAGAATATGGAAGCATTAACGTGAACCGTGAAACTACAGGAAGAATGAGGGTAATGGAGTAGGATACTTGAGAGATACTAAATGAAAAATTACATCAATAAGCCATATGAGGTGACGCACTGCAGTGATTTTACACTGAGGCATAGTTAGGCATGACAGACAGCTTTAACTGAAAAAAAGAACTGAAAGACAGTCTAGCTTTTTTCGCTTTTATAAAACATTGAAACATCGCCGACAGCAGTATGTTCAATAATGTTTTATTTATTAATAATAATCAGAATAAATATATCTTCAACTGAGTAATACATTTCATTAGCCTAAACAAAGCCTGTTTATGATGTCTAAACAACTTGACAGACCAATATTTGAATATTAGATTAGATTAAAAAAACAAAACATTTTGAGCTTCGATTATTCAGTAGTAATCATTATTGGATATGCGAATTGGATTGGGGGCTGAACATATTCTTCTTTCTAATAAAGGCAGGAATCTTGAGCTCCTATATTTTGCAGTACATTCATTTAGATTGACAATAACGGTGATACTATAATAGTCTGGGCTCAGGCGCAACACCCGTTACATTACTTGCCCATCGCGGCACCGCCCCCACCTTTTTCTGAAAAGTGAATAGTGAGAGATTTGGTTTCAAAGTGAAATGTAAAAGGACCTATTTAAGTGACTTTGTCTTTGTACGGTTTTGTTGTTGTGTTTTTCATTAAGAATAATAGGCTAATGAATCCACAATTCAAGCAACCTGTCCCCAAATTGGCGATAATTCTAAACCGAAAGTAAAATGCGCACGACCGCACAGTCCTTCATTCACAGCCACACGGTGCGCACACATTTACGTCCACACTGTCATTCTCGGTGGGTGTCCACTGGCGTGAGATCAACTTACATAGGGATTCATTAAAAAGACTTGCATTGCTCCGCTGCAGCAGCCGTGCACATTTTACTTTCGGTTTAGATTAGAGATTTAAAATCCTTCATCAGTGATGCCGGTATTACCCAAACTACAAGCTCAGGCATGTGCGTCTGTCCATACAAGCTCATGCAGTTGAGCGCTCTAGACAGAGAATACTCCAGTTTCAGGGAACACTTTAGTTGGCTAAGAAGTAGCAAATATATTTATTAAGTACAATGAGGTTGGGTTCCTTCACTGTCCATCCTATTACAAACAGCTAGCTATATAAGATAATTGTAAAAAAAAAAGAGTATTGTATTTTGCCATAGTTTATAGTGTAAACATTTTCAAGCATAAATGAGAACCATTATGAGGGGGATGCCAGCGGGATGCCCACCAAACGAATATTCAGGTCCAGCCCTACTGAATACGCCTTTTAATACCACACATTGTTTTTATTTTTATGAATTGAACAATATAATTGCCATATTTTATATTGTAAACATTTTCAAGCGTAAATGAGAACCATTACGAGGGGGATGCCAGGGGGATTTTATATATATATATATATATGTGTGTGTGTGTGTGTGTGCGCGTGTGTGTGTGGTGTGTGTGTGGTGTGTGTGTGTGTGTGTGTGTGTGTGTGTGTGTGTGTGTGTGTGTGTGTGTGTGTGTGTGTGTGTGTGTGTGTGTGTGTGTGTGTGTGTGTGTGTGTGTGTGTGTGTGTGTGTGTGTTTTAAGACAAAACTATGCTTTATAAAAAGCATCTTAAATTAAGAACAGAAGCAATGTCTGCCTAAATGCCTGTGGTTTGCTGGGGATTTGATACGGATATTTGAGGATGGAGAATTGAGGGCATGAAAGAGATATTTTGAGTGATGGACAAAACACGAGTGAGTGTGGGATGTGAGAGAGGAGGGAAGGCTTGAGATTAATATAGTGATTGACAGGAGGTAAAAACTCCCCAGTGGAGGAATAATATTCATCACCCCTTTCGCTATTCAGTTTCATTCCACTGTAATTCTCCCCTATCTGTGACTGCCAAAACACTCTATCACTCCACTGCCATCATCCCTCGCTCTCGCTCCCTCTCTCTCTAGTGCGCTTACACAAACTGAATGTGAAAGTAAATGATGTAAGAATGCTGTCTGTGAAAACGCACCGTTAGCTAAACTCACAGTGAAGGTTGACATCTCTGACAAACATTTCAATCTCAACACAAGTAGCTCTACAGAAACAAATCACCTGAAACACACTGTACCCGAAGCTGCACTGTTACATGTCTCATGTTCCCCATCTACACAATTTCCACAACACTATATATCAATCGCTATCTTTTTCTCATACCAAAATGGAATAAAGAGTATGAGAAAATCTGAGGCAAGCCTAAAGTGGTTAGGCCGCATTTCTGTTTGTGTGCTTGGCAAACTCACTAATTTATCCCGTATCTCAGCAGAGGATCATGTAGCACTTAGACTGCACAATCATCCTGATGAACGCTACTGTTATCTAAAAAAAAAATTGCACTATTCGCGCATTAGCTAAATAGTCAAACTCTTGTTGCTTGGAAAACTTTTACCAGCGACAAAACATTACCTGGGACCCAAAAAGAAAAATTGCAATGGCTGAGAGAACTTTTTACGGGAACTCTTTTTAGGGCTTTGTTAAAAATTACAGAAAATCATTCTGCCGTGTATTTAGTCTTAATTAAGAAACTGATTTCACATCACATTATATTACCAAAACTTAAATGGTAAAAAAATGACATTTTCAAATAGCAAGCTAAAGCCTAAAGCATAAAGCATAGTTTGGTTTTTAGATGTACACTACACACATTGATATTTTTATCACTGCAGTTCCACAAGATGACAACAATGACCTGGACACTTGTTTTACTGTAAAAAATGAAATGTAAGAGACGGAACAATAAAAAACAATGAAATATCGGACTCTGAAACAATAAATGCCCATGCTGACAAGCAGTTGTCTGAAGGGTTAGGTGCCAAAACCTGACCTGCATGTACCGGACCGAATCAGATTTCTGTGCCTCATTTTGGTGTCACTTAACCTTTTGATGCATACGATCACACCAGTGTGACTAGAATTCTCAGTGCATTACATGATCAACTGCTAAATTCAAATTTGCTTCTGTACATTGTCTGGTGCTGAACCAGAGACAAAAGCACTAAGCTCGTCATATATCACAACTAATTAGTGGTGTTTTCAACCACATAATATTTAGTTTAGGTTTCAGACATTTAAATACACATAAGTACTAGAAGAACAATACATTTATAGTCTGTAAAAAACAAACTGATATCTAAGAAAGCGGCTCCTTTAAGCGTGATCTGATATGTCGGTGGGCAGGGCTACTGAATTACATTATTCTTGTGCTTATTATTCTGTAGAGGCGGTGTTTCGTCAGTCGCTGACGTCAAGATGCGAACATGATTGTTTTCTTGGCCCGGTGTCTATAAAATATTTTCTTTGACTAACAAGGACGTTTTCAGCTCTGAAACTTACAGGATATTCTTATATTACCAAGACCTTTTATATATCAAAAGCTCAAGGGAAAGTTGATTTCTCAATTCATCACCCATTTAAACTTTCTAACGTGCATATGTCAAGCTCCTGTATACATGTATGCTATTAAATTAAGTATACTTTGAAAAAAGGTCTATTTGGCTGCATGTATACACTAGCGTACATGTAAAGTATACATTGCCCTTAACAGCATAGCGCTAACTGGTTAAAAAGCTCTTTTGATTAAGCCAAAACAGACTAATGCTAATATGTTTTTTATCAGGAATTGAATAAAAGGGATAAAATCTTGCACAACACTGACACAAATGTTTGTTTTTTTTGACCTGGAACTCCCTTTTCTGTGGTGGAAACGTACAGAAAGGTTTTTAGAATAGGCTCCGGCCCTGGAAACTTTCACTGGCAGTAGAAAACAGGCATCACACATTTTATTTGCTGAGAAAGTTCTTGTTATCTGTCACCGTCAACTCCCAAAATCTCTCTCCATTTTCTGCGCCCACACTTCTGGAAGCGTCTCAAATACAATCCCCCCACCCCACCCTCCCCTCCATCCCTTGATCCCCCAGGACACAATTACAGTTTTCCCCTGGATACAAACTAATTAGCTTAAAAAACTCCCACGAATGAATAAATAAATAAATGAGGGGAAGGGAGCTAAATAAATGCTAATCCTTGGTGCAGTGCTCAGACACTTGGACAGAGGGACACTAACAACAGCTTCCTTCACTCACTCACACACACTCACTCACACACACACACACACACCCACACAACAGACTGCGGCAAGGTAAAGTTGTTGCTGAAGCACAGCGGGAGTCTGTAGTAAATCACAACACCTGTGCGGTGTAACCTGTGGGCGACGCCTCTCTGTACCCAAGGGAACAAACGTCCCACTTAAACACTTGTATAAAAGCTTTAGCAGGAAAACAAATGTGTGTTGGGAGAAAAAGCTCGTAATAAATGACGCTAGACTGAGACTGAAAGCAGGTAGATAAATGCCTCTAAAGGCACACGCTAAAACAGACTTAAACAAACATATTTTAATAAAGACTAGCGCTACTAGCTAACATCACACTAACAGGTCTGTGTTCATTGTACATTAGTGGTTAATCAATCAACTTTATTTATATAGCGCTTTTACAATGATGATTGTTTCAAAGCAGCTTCAGTGTCAAACAGGACAATATTGCAACAATATATTGTTAATAACAATTTATATTGGTTAATATAATAGATGCTGAAGAAGGATGCTAATTATGCAGCAGCTTTGGGAGACATTAGCTTTTCCGCTATGAATTAAAGAGCACGAACTAAACTGACAAGTGTTCATAACTCACGGCACTAATGCTAATGCCTCAGGACTCACTAAACACCCATGGCAACACGCCAATGAGCTGTGATCAGTTTTGTGCTTCTATTATAACCGCTAAACATTGGGATTGATCTGAAAATCCATGTTTTCATCAGCACCTTTGCACTGGCGGCCATTTTGATATTCATGATTTTGTGTCAGTGGACCGGAGGTAGAGAGATATTAATGGCATTAGGCGATCTGAACTCGGCTCGGAGCTCTTCTTTAATAATAGCTAAACTAACGAAGTGCAGGGAGCTCCGGTAAATGACCCCGGTAGATCCAGCACCATTTTCCTTTAATGGACTTTAATAAAACAGCATGATGGTCCCTTATAAATCCTCTGTCAGAGGCAGGTGTGGAGGCACAGCAGGGGCTGTGCTTCGAAAATTGCTACGCTAGGAATGTGGAATGAGGAAAGGCTGCTTAGCTGTGCTACCAAAGATTTGCAGCATTGCTTAATGAATGTTAGGCTAACTTAGATGTGCTGTGGGAGTTTAGCAGTGTGGCATGCAGTGCATATTCAGTGTGTGAATCATGCATTTGACACCATTCTCATGTTCTGACGCTCTGTAATGTGACGTGACAGATCGCCGTAGTGCTGTTCAAGCGGCACAAGAACCGCTCTATGTTAATAGTAAATAAACATGAATGAACATCAGAAGGTATGTTGAAATGTACAGTACAACTTACCAAAAGATATAATGTCTCATCACTCAATCAGTGTTTCAACCAAGGAAAGCGGCCAATAATACAACTTGTAAACTTGTCACGTACATCACATTTACCTCAGGAAAGCCATTTAATAAGCACAGCATTTTAGTTAGCTAGGGAAATTGAGTATTTTGCTAAATATACACACTATTTCACATATGTATCATTAAAATATTATATTATTATATAAGACATTATATAATCATTTGAGTTGTTCATTTTGACATTAAACAACACCAGCTGACAGGACTCCCTGAATGTTCACAGCATCAGCTGGGAGATTTTTTCCTTGAGAAAAATGAACATGTAGCTACTGTACCTGATATTTATACAAATAAACCGATATTGAATCAAGATCTGAATCAACTAGCAAGCTTGTGAATTGAAATAAGGAAATTTGTGTCATTGTAGGATACCATGTAAACATTGTAAAATGTTTTCACTAAACTTAATGAAATTCTGTTTAGTTACCAAATGTTTTGGCAATCACAATACACTTATTTAGATGCAAAGTTGTTGTTTTTTTAATCACTCAACTCTTAAGCGAGGCAGCCAGGGAAATTGAGGGAGTGGGAGAGTGGGAGAAAATACTTTTCATTTCTTTATTTCCATCCTGTTTCTGTTGTTTTCTTGCATATTGAATAAATAATTAAATTATCATACATTTTAAAAAAAAAGGTTAAATCATAGCTTGCCAATAGCATATTTTTGAAAGTCTGGCGTGTCCTTCGAAATTCTGATGAAACCGAAGTAGCGTCAGATTTGTGACGCATATCCAAGTACATCAGAAAAATGTAGCGTGGGGACATGGTTCAATTCATCAATTGGATTTTGTGGATGTTGCACTCTTAAATTGAGACCGATTTGAATGGGAGCTTGCAGTTGATTTTAAGAAGTGGGCAGAGTTAAAGGGATAGTTCACCCAAAAATGAAAATTATATCATCATTAATTCACCCTCAAGTTGTTCCAAATCTATGTTCTACTGTAAAAGAAGATATTTTGAAAAATGTTTGTAACAAAGCAGATAGAGCAACCATTGACTACCATAGTATTTTTTTTCCTACTATGGTAGCCAAAGATTGCTCTATCTTCTTGGTTACAAACATTCTTCAAAATATTGTATTTTGTGTTCAGCAGAAGAAAGAAAGTCATACAGGTTTGGAACAACTTGAGGGTGTGTAAATGTGAGTGAGTACATTTTTGGGTGAACTATCCCTTTAAAGCAGAGCAAATGATTAGAGAAGTTGAGAAAAACAGGATGCTAAAAGACATATAATAGATTTTAAAATATATTGCATGATGGAGAAAGTTCTCTCTGATTGCGCTGTTAGCCACTTGACAAAATATTGTTTTCTCTGAGGCATGTTAAAAATGTTACTCATGGTGAATCAAGAAAACAAGCGATTCAAACAATAAGACTAACCATGTTGTGCTGTATAAAAATTATTGATTTTCTGTTGATAAACGTATATCCAAACAGTTGCTTACCTAATAAAATATAGGGGTGTCCATGGTTAACCGATTAACCAAATAACCATTAAAAATTGCGCAACCGAGTGAAACATTTTGCTCGGTTAAGTGGCGTCAATGGCGTGCTTTGAATTTAGTTGTAATATATTTTTGCACCACTAGAGACCACCAGAGCGCTCCCAGACATTTGTAATATCCACAAGAAGAAGTCATGACCAGTTTTCTAACATGAAGCGGGCAAAGAAAAGTACAGTGTGGGAGCACTTTAAAATTGAGAGTTTCAGCGCACATCCACTCGTGCCCTTGCTGTGCATAACGGAGCAGAAGAAAGAAAGTTTGAAGTGAGAAACTTGTGAGGGACTAGCGAAAAGCAGAGGTTACTTTAACTGTAATGAAGAAAGAAAAAAAAGCTAATTGCTGACTGAAAGCTAGATGGCCAGAGCTGAAGGAACGAGTCCACAGATGCTTAAACTCTGCCGGGAGAGGCTCAGCCGCGCGAGTCAAACGCTGTGTGAATCGTTCTCGGTTGCATATTTTACTACATGCAGTTTGTAATTTGCAGAATAGGATTTTCTTCATGGGGGAATTTTGTTTGTGTTCAGTCTTTCTAAGTTGTTGTCTTTAAGTTAATATTTCAGTTAAGAGTGTAACAGACTTTATTTGATCTTGCATAATGTATTCATTTGGTACGCACTGGCGCTCGTTATGTAGGTGTGCAATGTATTTTTCCCCTCGGGGCTTGCCGTAGATAGGTTTGTGCATGCGCACTTGTTTGGTACTGGAGTGTCGCGGGTTTTGGGGTTTTTCAGGTTGGTGATTTACATGTGTGACGGAGAATAAAGGAAGGAATGTTCAGACTGCTGTCGTTTATTTTTTTTCTTATGACAACGTATTTTAGGCGAACCCTGCACGAACGCTCGGTCACAAGAGCTTTTTTCTGTTATCAGTTATTTTCTTTTTCAAGGGTAGGCTACAGGAGCAGCATAGAGCCCTCTCTCGCGGCTATATGTTTATTCTTGTATGAATTAAATTTGATATATAAGTCGCACCTGACTATAAGTCGCAGGACCAGCCAAACTATGAAAAAAGTGCGACTTATAGTCCCATCTCAACAGCCAACACCCGGGCATCATTAGAGAGGCGTTGCACTTGCATTGCTCGTGAACTGGAGCGCATCTCATCCTAATTTAACAAAACTCAGCGTAGGCTTCACAGACATGAAACATATCTTAAGAAAGCTTGAAATGTCTTTTAACAATTTAAAACAAAAAGAAATAGGCTACCGATTATGTAATCCATGATGTGCATTTCTCTCTATAGGCGCGTATAATATAAGGAGATGGCGGTCGTCAAATTCATAAACTAATAATAATAACCCTGACGTACACTATGGTTAACCGAGTATTAACCGCTAAGGGCCTCGGTTAACGGTTAATGAAAAACTTGAAAACGTGCAGCCCTAATAAAATACATACTATATTAAAGCGTATTTGTATTTTGCGTTTCCACGATTTCCACGGAAATCCGGAGTTGTATAGAAGAGAGCTTCCTATTAAGTTTTTGGGATAATTTAATCTAAAATCTTACATATTGTGCCTTTACATAACAACATAGGCATATTCATCTATTAATAATTACAGCATTCATAACAGGAAAGACCCGGCTCTGCTTCGACAGACTCTGTATGTGTCATCTTTGTCATGACTGGTACATCATTAGAGAGATGGGTGGAAAAAGGGTATGTGTCACTCTTCTGTGGACCAGCCATTAGTGTCAGAGAGGGTCACCGCTCTTTCAGCTCTTTCTCGCTCTGTTTCTCTCACTTCACATTTACCGCCTATCTTGGTCATTACCTTTTATCTTATGTCTTGTATTTCACTCATTTTCTCTCTCTCTCCCGCTCTCTCTTTGGCTGTCAGGTGAAGTGTGCAATATTACTAATAATATCCCATACCCATTCCTATCATTGCCCTCCATTAGCTCTCTCTAATGCATATTAAAACAACCACTGCCACTACCTGACCTTGAAATACCGTCCCCTTTGCAACACGCACATAAACATACAGGACCCTCGACAGTCAAGAGACCCCGCCCCCCACCCGTCCGTTACCCTAACTCTTAACCCCAGCCTATATTACATCTCCATGGTGACCGGTGCTTGGCAACAGCTGGAAGAGAGTGGTTGTCGTAGCGATGTAATGCGAGGCGGTGATGTGATGGCCCGGTTACCTCAGACTCAGGGGTTTGAAAATCATGCATTTGCCACCCTGTTACCACGGCGATCTACTGCGATCACCATTGGTCTCAGACCTCGATTTGTCTTCATTAGGGAGGACTCAGCGATGTTACATTCGTTACTCTATCCTCACTTCACTGTCATTCATCTGACCCCCGGTCTCGCTCCTTTACCCTCAGTCCATCTCAAACATTGTTCGGTCTTTCTTCACATTCTTTTCTCACCGCTCCAATCAAGCCTAAGTAATGCGGTCACCGGCTGTGCACACGCAAGTACACTCGCTTTGTGTAGCCACACACTCAATACACACAAAATCAATACTCTACATCGAGCTCACCTTAAAGTAAACAAGTACACACTGTCCACCTTCTGTTTCTCTCTCCCCTCTTTAGAAGCACACTGTACTCTCAATGCTTTCTTATAACAGTGACCTTTTTATTCGAACGAACACAGTGAAAAAGCATTATGAAGTGCATCCCGTCGGACACCTACAAGCTGCAGTGTATGCCATGTGAGATAATGCTGCAAAAACATTGATTTCAATAGGAATGGTGCAAGAGCGGAGGGGAAAAAAAAGATGCTCCGTCATGTGACCCGAGGTTGAGCCATGCATTTCATTAATCAATGGGCATTTTAGAAAAGCGGGCCATGGAAATCCAAATCACTTTATTCCCGCTTGATTTCAAATTGATTTTAGACATTCATATCAGTCAAATGCTCCAAAGTGTGTAGGCCGCCTTATACACACAAACATCTGCGCCTGCAGCTGTACCTAACCTGAACACTTGCTTATCGATGATATTATTATTATATACAGGTCCTTCTAAAAAAAAAATCGCATATTGTGATAAAGTTCATTATTTTCCATAATGTAATGATAGAAATTAAACTTTCATATATTTTAGATTCATTGCACACCAACTGAAATATTTCAGGTCTTTTATTGTTTTAAAGCTGATGATTTTGGCATACAGCTCATGAAAACCCCAAATTCCTATCTCAAAAAATTAGCATATTTCACCAACCAATAAAAGAAAAGTGTTTTTAATACAAAAAAGTCAACCTTCAAATAATTATGTTCAGTTATGCATTCAATACTTGGTCGGGAATCCTTTTGCAGAAATGACTGCTTCAATGCGGCGTGGCATGGAGGCGATCAATCTGTGGCACTGCTGAGGTGTTATGGAGGCCCAGGATGCTTCGATAGCGGCCTTAAGCTCATCCAGAGTGTTGGGTCTTGCGTCTCTCAACTTTCTCTTCACAATATCCCACAGATTCTCTATGGGGTTCAGGTCAGGAGAGTTGGCAGGTCAATTGAGCCCAGTAATACCATGGTCAGTAAACCATTTAGCAGTGGTTTTGGCACTGTGAGCAGGTGCCAGGTCGTGCTGAATAACAAACTCTTCATCTCCATAAAGCTTTTCAGCAGATGGAAGTATGAAGTGCTCCAAAATCTCCTGATAGCTAGCTGCATTGACCCTGCCCTTGATAAAACACAGTGGACCAACACCAGCAGCTGACATGGCACCCCAGACCATCACTGACTGTGGGTACTTGACACTGGACTTCAGGCATTTTGGCATTTCCTTCTCCCCAGTCTTCCTCCAGACTCTGGCACCTTGATTTCCGAATGACATGCAAAATTTGCTTTCATCCGAAAAAAGTACTTTGGACCACTGAGCAACAGTCCAGTGCTGCTTCTCTGTAGCACAAAAGTGGCTTGACCTGGGGAATGCGGCACCTGTAGCCCAATTCCTGCACACGCCTGTGCACGGTGGCTCTGGATGTTTCTACTCCAGACTCAGTCCACTGCTTCCGCAGGTCCCCCAAGGTCTGGAATCGGTCCTTCTCCACAATCTTCCTCAGGGTCCGGTCACCTCTCCTCGTTGTGCAGCGTTTTTTGCCACACTTTTTCCTTCCCACAGACTACCAGCTGAGGTGCCTTGATACAGCACTCTGGGAACAGCCTATTCATTCAGAAATTTCTTTCTGTGTATTATTCTGTGTCTTACCCTCTCGCTTGAGGGTGTCAATGATGGCCTTCTGGACAGGAGTCGGGTCGGCAGTCTTACCCATGATTGCGGTTTTGAGTAATGAACCAGGCTGAGAGTTTTTAAAAGCCTCAGGAATCTTTTGCAGGTGTTTAGAGTTAATTAGTTGATTCAGATGATTAGGTTAATAGCTCGTTTAGAAAACCTTTTCATATGCTAATATTTTGAGAATTTGGGGTTTTCATGAGCTGTATGCCAAAATCATCAGTATTAAAACAATAAAAGACTCTGAATCTAAAATATATGAAAGTTTAATTTTATCATTACATTATGCAAAAGAATGAACTTTATCGCAATATGCAAATTTTTTGAGAAGGACCTGTAATTCTTTGCAGTCAAGTTCACTCCTGATTTGGATAAAAAGAGCGAGAGTGGGAAAAAGAGAGAGGCGTATGTGTTGATAGAACTGCTGAGCTGCATCTTCTCAAGTGTAGCGTTTCCTTTTGCAAATTATTAAAAATGACCGTCCCATAATAAGCTAGGTTGCGTTGACAGCTCAGCTGATAATGAATAAAGGCTTTGTTTTAAAGGGTACATAACACACACAGTTTCTTCCAATCTCAGGTTAATCTTGAATACCTCTAGAGTAGAACTGCATATCTCCAAAGAGTCTTTATCATATTTATAAAAGACAGATACGTTGTAGCGATTCTTTCCAAAAACAGCTGAACTGATGGAGGCATGCAGTGGGCGGAGCTAAACGAGCACACACACACACACACACACACACACACACACACTCACACAACCAATTCATCATGGCATTATCCCTGGATAACTTTCGGTTTACATTGTATGCACTTATGTGCCGATTGCCAACAAAACACAGACATTTGATGCATTTTCACTCACCAGGAACAAATAAACATTCTTGAAGAACTGGAAAAACAAACTGCATCCACTGTTTCCTTAATGCTGGGTAATTTGGGAAACTTAACAAGATTAAGCTTTCCCTCACAACCAGAGAAACACTTCTTTAGTGGCATTGCTGATTTTGTGGTCTAAAAACAAAATGACAACGCTGCCAAAGCCTGCGGTAACACGAACAAAGTTCTTACTCTCGCTCTGATTGATGTGTGAGAAAAGTGCCCATACACTCTAAAAAATGCTGGGTTGAAAATGGACAAACACAGAAATTGGGTTGTTTGAACCTAGTGAATGGACCCATTCAAACAACCCAATTTCTGTGTTTGTCCATTTTCAACCCAACTTGGGTTGTTTTTAATTGCTTGAGTGTACAAGCAATTCCGCCCTTTACGACGTCATTTGAATAATTACAAATTTATTTGAATCCTGAAGGACTGTAGTTGACACATAAATACTCTGTCATACGTCCAACTCATTTTTTTTTGTTTTTTTTGTTTTTTACATTTTGGCCATGTTTAGCATGAGTCCAACTCTTCACTCAACCCCCTACCCCCTTCCCCTTTAAGCAACTCAACTTGTAAATGTAAAAGAGCATGATGCACCAGTGTGTACTAACCGTGCGAGTGTCCTCTGTTAAATGTCCGTTCTGCACTTTAAAGATGAACAACCTTCCATAAAATCAACCAACAGGTACAAGTGATTGATAGAAATTGTCAAGGAATGATGGGTTCTGCTATACCATTTATATTGTGGTATACCTGCGGCGTAATTTAAAAATAGTTTACTCACCAAACTGTCACAGATGGGCACTTCCAGTTTAGACAGCTTTCTAGATTACAATGGGAGCGATTCAGTTTTGACATATTGTGCTGAGCTGCAAGCATCAGGCTCAAAGTAACTGTAGGTTGTTTACGGCTGCCAAGCAATGTTGGAACTTACTGCATTAGTATAGATTTCAACTTTTTAACTTTTTTTTACTGATACCAGATTTATCATATTTTTTATAAAATAGTACCTTTCGTATACCAGTACCAGTACCAGTGCTCTTGGCTGAATAACCTTTGTATAGCTTTAGTATGTATCAGTGAATACTTAATTCATGTGAAGACGATGCAGTGTTTTAGTTTTACATTTGATTATCCAGTTTCTGGACGGTTTCTTACTTGAACGATACTGTTAAATAGATCTAAGGTAGGCTTACCATTGTATGTGTCATATTGTTTGTAGCTCTTGTTTAACAGATAAATTAAACTAACAAAAATAATCATCCACCCCTAGTTCAGGTATATTTGTTTACCTGGATATTCAGCTTTAGGTTTATGTAACTATATATTACCAAGTCGAGCAAAGAGTATTTGATTCTTCAATATCGCACCGCCCTATTAGCACATTACCTTAACTTTTACTTCAAGAGGTCCAAGTGTCTTATTAAACATGATGGTAGGCGGTAGTTGACAGATGGCAAGTCCTCATGAACATTCACCTCCAAATTAAAATCCACAGAGGAAGTGTTTAAACAATGCTAAGCAGCAGGGAGATAAAGAGCAAATTTCTGATTTGGTTTGGCAAAACTTATTTGTTAATTAATGAGTTGGTGGCGGCCTCAGTGGCATTCTTGTGGGAGTCTCAAAGTGAAATCCTGCAGACATCCCCTCAACACATCCACACCGAAGAACGCAAAAGCCATCAGGTGCGTGGAAACTCGCAGTAGCACTCCCTTCTCCCTCTTGACAAGCCCTTGCTCCAACGCACACATGGTGACATTTAAAGGGGACAGAACAAGGACACAGTAATTGCACAGCAATGCAGAAATGTGTGTGTGTGAACATGAGGGTTGCGAATTATCAAGCACATGTGTTGCAGATGAAAGCATTATTCTCCATGGAGCAAATTGCCTCATTTCCGACCCATTTAAAAGCCAGCTCATCCCCATCAGCAACATACAGCAAAATTACACACACGAACACGCACGCATTTGCATAAACTGTCCATTTAATTACCACAAAACTCCCACCCACTTGCATGCATAACTTCAGCCTGTGGTTTCAGAGACGTCTGTTTCTCATGGCCTCGGGACAGAAAGCACTGCGGGAGCGGGGCGGTCATCCAAGAGGACAAGCCGAGGGGCTGTATTAGTGTGAAAGCCCATTAAAAACTTGTTTTATTACTTGATCAGATCTTCATTGGTAAGTCATATACCTGCATGTGCGATTTCCATTCAGACTTGATGTTTGTTACAGTATGACGGTCTAGGTTCATTCCGGGAGGGGGAATTAATAAGGCTTTGTCACCGGACCCATAAATCCAGAATCCTGTCTCACCTATGCTGAATGTGCATGCATGAGATGTCTTTGAGGTCAGGAGGAGCACAACACAGTCAGGCAGCCACTTAATCAATGACCACCTGATGCCAGGCCTTTGGACCTACTGCCCCTTGCACAGACCATTCTTTCACTCATAGCAGAGCTCTTTTTTTTTGTGAGCAAGCAAGTATCATGGTGATGTTAGCATAGCAATGGTCAATGGAAATGAACCCTCCTTTTTAACATTATAGCATTTTTGAAGTACCATAAGAGTATGAGAACACTGTGCTTTTTATGTAGATGTGTATTTTTCCCATTACAAATTATATTACCCACATAATGACTGAAGGTGAAATGTTAAAGGCTTAAAGGGATAGTTCACCCAAAAATGAAAAATTATCTCACCCTCAAGTCATCCTAGGTGTATATTACATTCCTCTGTCCATCGAATAACATGCTCCGCACAGTTCTGGGGGGTTAAAAAAAGGCCTTCTGAAGCTAATCGATGCATTTTTGTAAGAAAAATTTCCACATTTAAAACGTTATAAAGTAAAGTCTCGGCCAATCGCATTCCATATTCAATTTATGTAAAACATTATAAAAGTGCCTCTGCAGTTCCAAATGCTTATGTAGCATTTTGAACTGCGAGAGGCACTTTCAACACTTTCTCCATAGAAGGCGATCAGCCGAAACGTTATTATTATTGCCATATTTAGCTTGGATTAGTCAGGACTTTTTTATTATAACTCTGATTTTATTTGTCTAAAAGAAAAATGTCATATAAACCTAGGAAGACTTGAGGGTGAGTAAATCATATAGGCTAATTTTCATTTTTGGGTGAAGTAACCCTTTAATACAAGACACATGATTGTCACAAATCTGCTCATTTTATTATAAATATAGCTGAATCTTTATTTCTTATTCATTTTATGCCATAATATATTTTTTCAACATATTAATTTATATTATAAATTCATGTATTTTCCATATATTCATATAATTTTCAGTCTTGGACCTCACTGTACACTCTAAAAAATAATTCAGTGGCTTAGTAAATATCACAGTAATAATTAACTTTATTAACTTAATAAAATCTCTCAATATCATTTACTTGATGGTTTTAGTTAAACATACCAAAATAATTGACTAAAAATCCAACAGTTAATTTTGTCTAAAATGTATAGTTATATTTAAGTTTTTTTCACTAAAATAATTTAGTATTCAAATAACCAATTATTTATTTTAAATATACTTAATACATTTGTGAAATTTACTTCCAAAATATTTGAGAATGGATAATTAAATCGATCTGTTTCAAGAACCACAAATATTACTTAATTAAAATTAAGATTATTAATATTTAACACACACTGAAGAAATTGAGTAAGTTTACTCGATTAAAACAATGCACCCCTCCCCCACCCTCTGACGTGACGACAGCTGGACGGTTGAGTGAGTGCGGATATTTGAATTCTCCTCAGTCACCAGAGCAGTTTCTTCTTCTCAGCCTCGCAGAATTGGGGCATTTCCTCAGTGAAATTCAGGTTTGTATGTTTTGTTTTATCTATATAAACATTACTGTGCTAAAAGGCATTTTATTTAATTCAAAACAACATACAGGGACAGTGTGAGTCACCTTAAGTTAACGTGTGGCGTTGGTCTTTGAAACGCCTGCTGTGTTGCTCAAAACACACAACTTTATTCGTAAAGATAATGAATATAATGAATTTGGATGATACAATCTTATTAAAACTGGGCACTGTTTGTTTATTGTCAGGTTTTGGAGTCTGGCGCCTCGCAGCATCTTTCAGCTACAAATGAAACGCAGGACAGCGGTCTCAAGTTCAAAGTCCACCCGCAGACCGCTAACGTTAGTCCATCTCAGGCTCGAGAAACAGCGCTGATACGGTGGAAATGGGATAACAGACCGGTTGATTTCACTTGAATTACTTTTAAATGTTTAATTTTTACTTCTAAAATGTTTGTTACATGAGTTTAAATGTTGTAAAATAACTGTTATTCTTGACATGTCAAAACAGTAGCCTAATATATGCTGTAACGTTATTGCTGTAACTTACTCGTCGACAATAAAGGCCATGTCATGTATAAGTGTGTTTGTGTGGACTGTGGAGTATTTTACAAAGGTTTAGAGGAAATTAAAGTTATACTATACAAGTAAGTAATACTCATAAATAAAAACAGTTCATATTAGTCATAAATATTGTTTTTTTAAATGCCTTTTACCCAATTTTTTCTACTCAATTGAATTTGTTAATGTAACAAATGCAGTTACTCAGATCTACTTAATTTTTTTACTTACATTTACTCAGTTCTTATGGTGTCTATAATTGATTTCACTGCTTTAAAATTTACTCAATTTTTTTAGTGTAAAAATGTTTCACCAAAAAAATTGAGTAAATCATAGTATTAGTTTTTAGAGTGTAAATAAAAGATGTAAGACTTTTGAAAGCATTTTTCTTTTTTTCTTTCTTTTTTTCTGTGAATACAACTAAAGGAGCTGCAAAGAAACAATAAGTGTTTTCTTTTTTTATATAAAGTGAGGTTGTTTATATACACTATAAAAAAGGTTGCTGCCTTACATTAAGTACAATGAACTTGGATGTTTAGGTCATTTCAACTTAAATTATATTAAACTGACTTCAAAAAAAAAAAGTTGAATCTTGTACAACATAAAAAAGTTGAAAATGTATGAGTTAAAGCAATGTAAAAACATATGTTGCCAATGTATTGATCATATAATTTGTTATATATTATAAAACATGGCGACACTGTGAAGCTAAGTAATTCCTGGCACTGTATATCACAGAAGTGTCATGCGTGAATGTATGTCTCTTGGAGAAGAGCTGTCTTTCTGTGTGTGTGTGTGTGTGTGTGTCTGGTCAAGCTCTAGTAACAGTGTTTTGTGGTTGATTTACAGCATGCTGGAGAGTGGAGAAGATTAAATGTGCAGCTTGACTTCTATCCTTCGCTCTCTCCCTTTCCCTCTCGTTCATCCCTTGCTTTCTATACATTTCTTTCATCCCTTGCAGCTCTATCTATCTCTCACTTTTTTATGGCTGCATCCCTCTCTCCTCCAACATAAAATAGCTGACATAAAGTCATTTGCTCTTTTTATTACTCTCTTTCAATGCTCTAATGATTTTCACATCCTTCATGAGCCTGTACATGTGTGATGTCATGCTCTTTCAAGACACTCTCTCTCTCTCTCTCTCTCTCTCTCTCTCTCTAAATTAATGACATGTAAGATTTGACAATCTGAATATTAAAGAAAAAAAAGAATAAAAAAAACCTTTGCAACACATTTTACTTGCATGATTTGATGAATTTCCGGGAGAAACAGCATATTCAAAATAAGAAAAGAAAAAAATGTAGAACAGGAGTTGATCTTTTGATCCATTGAGAGATGATTTGATTTTGAAAAGAGGCTGTTAAATACCAGAATAAAGTCAAACAGAATTTGAACTTGCTAAAATAATGCATATTAGCCATTCAATAAACATTATTCAGTGGCTCACACAGAGTGTGATGTCATTTGAACAGGAAATCTGCATAAAAATCTGCATAAATGCGAGACATAATTCAATATTTTGATGTGGAATAAATGGTGTTTGAAATCTAGCGCAGTTTTTTGTTTTTTTTACTTGGAAGTTTGTATACAGATATACAAGCACATGACTGGCCCTGTTCTAATGTCAGCTCTCATTTAAATTAGTGTCTGTCATGGCAATGACATCTAGTCACACAACTAGCTCTGCTTTGCCTTTGAGAGAAGGAGAAAGAGAAGGGGGGTGGGGGGACGACGACTCTCACCCACCTCCAAACACACAATAGCTAAAGTAGGAGTAAAACATTCACAAACTCCACAAGACAAAAATGGTTAAATGTAATGTTTCTAAGCTGGGTAGCTGCTTTTAGAAGGTTCTTAAAGGGATAGTTCACCCAAGAATTAAAATAAGCCCATGATTTACTCGCCTTCAAGCCATCTTAGGTGTATATGCAACCCATTCTCACTCCCAAGGCGTCAAAAACCGAAGCATGGTCAAGTGCCTTCTGCGTCACAATAAAGACGCTAAAGGTGCCCCAAGGCGTCATGTTTCGACGCACTGGGTGTTCCATTCATTTCAGTGAGAATCCTTTTGGCGTCATACACAGACGCACTAGTCAATCCTAGTCAATACACTAGGGTATTAGTAATGTTATCGTCATGGTGAAATTGTATTAGTTTATAATTTTGCCATTATGACATGTTGGAGTGTGCTTTTCAATTTAATCAGCAAGCATAATTTTATTTACATTTATTTTATTTACGCTATTTAGACATGCTGAACATGTAACCCCATCCCATCCCTAAACCTACCCATTTGTCTGAACATGATATAAAACACAGGATATAACATACGACTGCATCCACGAGTTATTCAAAAAAGTTAAATAATCCAAGTTTTCCGAGACCAAACGATTGATTTGTATGAAGAAAATCCCCAAAAGTGATCAACATCTCCATCCGCAGAAGATCATCAACAAACACAATCAAATTTCAAATATTGCCGCCCGTACTTCAGATTTCATAGTGAAATTGCATTGGCTCTCGTATGTCTTGTGACCAATTGCGTCATTACGTCAGCATTGATTGTAAAATGTCATTGGCTTTCCTGTGTCTTGTGACCGATTGCGTCATGCTCAGTAGTCTTTTGAATTATTTGAATGAGATATGAATGAGTTCGTTCACGGGGCAGCAGGATCATCATTTCAGCGATTAAAACATCAAGATCAACTCAGATCTTCACATGAAGATATCGTATGACTTCAGAAGACTTGGAATGCAACATGAGTTAATACTTTTATACTGCTTTGGTCAGTTTTTGCAATAAATACTTGTGACTGTACATTTATTTGCCTGTTATGTGTTTTATATTGTTTAGATATGGGTAGGTTTAGGGTAGGAGTGGAATTAGTTGCTCCAAAATATAAAAGTAGCCTTTAAATATTAATAAAATCATGTCTGCTTTTATAAACGCAAATAATTAAATGCGTCTGTTTATGACGCCAAAGGTTTATCATTGTAATGAATGGAGCGTCGCAAAATGACCTGCACCTGACCTGCACTCGATAAAAATGAGGGCACCTTTAGCGTCTTAATTGTGACGCGGAAGGCACTTGACTATGCTTCGGATTTTGACGCCTTTTTGACCCGTTTTGAGAACGGGTTGGTATATGGAATTCTTCTTTCAGGCAAAAACAATTGTTATCCTAAAACATATCCTGGCTCTTCCAAGCTTTATAATGGAAGTGAATGGCAGCCCAAAATTTGAAGGCCAAAAAAAGTGCATCAATCCATTATAAAAGTAATTCACACAGCTCCGTGGGGTTAATAAAGGCCTTCTGAAGCGAAACGGTGGGGTTATAATGCTTGGAAAAGCCAGTGCGGTTTTTAATATAACTCTGACTGTATTTGTCTGAAAGAAGAATGTCATATACAACTAAAATGGCTTGAGGGTGAGTCAATTGTGGGATCATTTTAATATTGGGGTGAACAATCCCTTTAAGCATTTATCAGTGTAGCAAGCTCAATCAGCATAAACCAATTAAGACCAGAAAACCATCTTAGGCTAGTTTAAAAGGTTTTTTTTCTCAATAAACTGTTTTATTCACAATATTAATAACAACTATAAGAGTATACAAATAATACTAAAATAACTGCCACCGATAAAGAAAAAACATAAATGGCTGATGAGCATCTCACTTTTACAGTCATATTTATTTATTTAAAAACTGTATATACCTTTCACCCTTTCTGAAGAAGCTACTCTCACCGTCGCACTCAGGGTAAGTCTAGAGACGAAGAAAACCTGTCACAGTCCAACAAACAAACACTCAGACCCTTCAACTTACTGACTCACTCACTTGCCTTTGCTCTTTCTGCCATTTTCACGATCATATTTGATGCCAGGCCTTTTGATGACACACACACTCACATTCATGCTTCTCTCTCCAGAAGGTAACACAAAAAAACAAGCTTGTTTCATTTAGAGTGTGCTTGACTGCCTTTAGCTGTTACTGTTGGGGCAGTGACACTGACCACAGCACAGAAACACATTAATCTTTAAATCTGACACACAAACTCCTGCCACAACCACCACGCTGTGATCCGCACACACACGGACACACTTCAGACAGATGAAGGGAGATGGGAAAACATGGAGAGGGGAGTCGCCTCCGCGCAGGATCGAACAAGAGGGCAAAGGAATCAGCCCAGGGAGAAACATTGTGGGCTTGTAAGTGAGGTCACCACTGTTGTCACTGTCTGGAGTGGACAGTCTGCACATACAAAGACCTTTACGTTCGTCCAGACAGAAGAAACACTGTTCGCTTCAGGCGAATGATGACGGAAAGGACTGACGTCTTAGCAATGGTAAAATGGAAAACTATTGTGCCGAGCAGGGACAGACGCACGGGGTCTTCAGCAGTACAGGCGTAGATTAATTAAAGATTTTTATCAGAAGTGATACAGACAGTCAGAAACGGCCAGACAGTGATAGAGAGATTGATAGAGAGATTTATAGATAGATGGATAGACGGTGGCCTTTGTCAGTCTATTTATTTTTCGTTGTGGAAAAAAAAAGAAACGAAAAAAACTCAAGTCAGCAAAGCTCTCTTTGAATACATTACGACTGAAAGCCGAGGTGAAAGTATCTGTGATTGGCCATCTGTGAAATAGAGCACAATGCACCAGTAAAGATTCATACATTTCATTGCCAGAGAAGATTTAAATGAACATCTATAACCATTACAGACATAACTCTCTATTCACAGTCTTGTATAATCAATACTAAAAGTTTTATTCAGTTGTGAGGTTGAATTACAGTCATTTCAACCTTGAAAAGCTGTTATAGTGACTGTAGGGGGTGTTGTTTGGCACAATGCAGTGTAGGGATTCATAATAGTACCATGACAGTTATCAGCCAACATTAAAGCTTTTCTTTATTAAGGGGGGGTGTGGGGTGAAATGCAATTTCATGCATACTAAGGTTTTTACACTGTTAAAGTGTATTTGCTGTCCCATGCTAAACGGACAAAGTTGCAAAAAATAAGTTGGAAATTTGATGGAGTATTTCTGTGCCAAAAATACTCCTTCCGGTTTCTCAAGTTTCAGAACGTTTTTTTTTTTTTAAGTATGGGTCTGCTTGACGTCAACAAAAGCGGAATGTCCTTGTACACGCACGACCAGAGCAAATGGACGCCCAATAACGCGCTTTGCTCGGCTTTAGGGAAGCCGGCTGTGCTGCAGTCACAGACTTCACCAAATCATCAATGTCACCAAAAAAAGTGTATTTTTGGTTGTCAAGGCAAGACAACCCTGTACAGCTTCCCAAAGAACCTAGCGTTAATAGGACAATGGATGGAGTTTGGGTTTTTTCAGCGCAGCAATGAAGTTGTGCAAGTGTTTGTTTGTTTCCCTGCATTTCGGCGACGATTGTTTTAATAAACAAGCCCAGTTCAACGCCAGATTTGTAGCTCTTCTAACACTGAAAGATTCTAATACTGCGTTGGAAGCAGGTGGTGAGTAAAACTACTTGTTGACTTGTTGCAAATGCACCTCAGTAAACAACATGATCACGTATAGTTCATTTATCAATGGAGCATGCAATGGTATTTCATAGTAAACCTTGTGTTCACACAAAATTAGCTTTTTTATTCAAATGCACTAATATTCAATTTTTCTTTGTAAACATGCACTAGTCTGACGTGCAAACTGCACTGCTTGCTACTGCTAATGTTATATCGCATACAAAAGGCCATAAACCAAATCATGTCCTCGTAAACCATGAGTAAACGCACACAAATGTTGTAAAACTTGCACATGACAAGCCGCTAAGCAAATGCAGTTACAGTACATACTACATAGAGACATCCTGTTGTAGTCATTGCTGCTGCTCCTCTACAATTTCAGCCTCCGGATCAGATTCTGAATCACATATGTTTGATTGAATCAGATTAAGATCTATGGTTTATTTAGGATAACGTTTTCTTTTCCAAGTTTAAGGATGTCACAGCTTTCATACCGGGGGCTTTCAACAAAATAGTGCGTTTCTTGATTAGCTCCACCCACACGATACGTTTGATTTTATTTGGAAAGACTCTGTAGAGTGTATCTGTCTTTTATAAATATGATAAAAGTAAAGACTCTTCGGAGATATGAAAGATGCAATACTACTCTATAGGTACTCAAGATTGACATGAGATTGTCAGAGTGTTTCCCACCGGAACAAGGCCCCCTCCAAATGGCAAAATAGCCCGCTGCATTACTGGAGTTAACAGCTAAACAAACGATTTTAAGTTTAAATAAGTTGAAAGTTTAAAGGTTGAACTTGATATATGTATTCCTTACAAATTACCAAAGATCCATGAATATTGACATGCAGCCAGGATTGTGTTTGGTGTATTTATATGTGCCTGATTTTCGACGGCGGGGTCAACTGAATTGCAGTGATCCATTTGATTCAGTCTTTAATTACACCTCAGATTTTTTGTCATATCTGTTTGTACCGTCAATCTCAAAGCTCTTTTCCATTTTATATGTATTTTGTAAATTATTTGAGTCTTTTTGCCACTCAGTGAACGTAACCAGAATATGTAGAATATGAGTCTGAAACTGCTCCATTGGGCTGTGATTATAGGGCATGTTTCAACCGAACCAGGAAAGACCTCAATTGGATAGATCTGTAACCAATCAGAGCAACGAAGCGACACATTGTCAAATGTCAACATAGTTCAACTGCACTGTGTTGCCAATCCGCGTTTTTTTCCCCGCGGGTTGTTTTCTATGTCCGCGAGATGAAGCAACCCATGAGTTCGAATTTTAGCAGGCAACCATGCCAAAATAACACACATTTTACCCCCAAACGCCATTTTTCCCCCGGAGAACCCCCCGAGAAGCTTGGCGGGTTTTGTTGTAAAAACTTGGCAAGTCTGTCTGCACGCGCGCTGAAATCAGGCTGGAATACACAATCTTTGCCGGTGTTGTGAAAAAAAAATAAAAAAAATAATGATACACAGAAGCTGTGTCTCATTTCAGAAGGCTGCATCCTCCGGAGGTCGCATTCGAAGGGAGCATACGCAGGGCTCTACGCTAACTTTTTTCTTGAGGAGCACTTGTGCTCCTAATTAAAAAAATTTAGGAGCACAGTCAAAAATTTAGGAGCACATTCTAATCCATCAAACCTCATTCCAATTATATCTTTCCCATTACAGGACGATATTTGTCCTTTAATGTCCAGTTTCATTTTTACCATTATAAGAGCAATGTTTTTTTAATCTTATTAAATGTATGCATCATCTGTCAATTTCTTAAGTTCAACATAATTCTGACATAATATTATCATTAACTTCTGAGAGTACAGCACAAATACACACACAAAAAGCAGAACTGGACTTCATACAATCAAACACCTATGCATTTAATGCATTAATGCATGGGTTAATGTTGTATGAATGTTTTACATATACGTTTTTGAATTTAGAAATATGTACAAATTAAACTTTAAAAGTTTAATATTTTAAATAAAACGTCCATGCAAAGTATAAATATGAAAATAAAACCGCCAGTAGGTGGCGGCAAGTTATTCAGTCAATAGTTCAAAACACAAGATTCATTTTAATCGAATCGCTTGGATATGCGAATCAGCTCTGGTTTGGCTTTGATTTTCACTAATAGACAGTGTTGTGGCTAAAACGTTGTTACTTAATATCAACTTGTCTATTGGATTTTTGTACGAGATCAGTATCACACATGCAATCATGCCAATACTCGGAGCTAAAGCAAGCCGTAACTTTTGGCGCTCTGGCGCTTCATAAACAGAACCGCATGCGTCTCGCGGAAAAACATTGCAGCCGGATCTACTTCTCTCTGTTTGTGGTGAGTCATGCAGATATTGTGCTAATCCGCAGCGGGAATAACTTATTTTGTGTGTACAGTGATTTAGAATAAGACAAAAACCCGGTTTGGAAAAAATCTTCATGATATACTTGCTCATTATATATATTTAGTATTTTTTTAAACAGCGTGTGATAAAGATTAACTCAAGGGCTTTTGTAAATGTAATATTAATACATTATTGTTTGATGGCATTTATGCCCCAAGCATCAACTATTTTCTGAGCGTGTTTATGATAATCCAAATGTGGCATTTCCAGTTCATTTTGATTTGGCTGTAAATCAACAGCGCGAGGCGTCTGGTAAAGTGCGCATGGCTGCGTCTTCACAGACGTTTCACTTTGTAAACAATTTTTGTTTGAAGTGTAGTCCGTCGCACACGTTTTTGCACTTCTTCTGCTGTCTGAAGGCATGAAAAGCAGTTGATTGCGGTAGGAAACGTAGCCTATCAGTTTCTCAGTGTTGATTCACTCAGTGTTGTAGTTTTTATTCTGATGGTATTACACATCCATTCATGAGAATCGATCGGGTCACTCGCACCGGTGCGCCTAAATATTTTTTCACAGTCGCACACAGTAATTTTTAGGCGTAAATGCGCCCAAAATGGGCGTTATGTAGAGCCCTGATACGTCATAAGGCCGTCTCATTTAAAAAAAAGGGAGTAGGACTCTCCAAATGCGACCTTCGAATGCGTCCTTCTTTCACAGGAATTCAGAGTGTGCATGAGGTGTAGTGAGTGTGCATGAGTGTAGCCTTCACGGCTGGAGATAACCCACAATTCTTTGTGTCTCCGTTAACAACAGTCATATTTTTTTTATATATTGTATATAAAAAGGCACCACCGCCAGATATACTTGCGAGCATAGGTGTGGTGTTTAAATTAAGTAGTTCAAGCTTTTTTTGTTGTTTTTTTAAGCTCTATTACCTCAAACAGATAGTTGTGGTAAACAGGATTACAACTGTTAAGTGCATTTTAAACGTTTAGAACAGTACATTGCTGTCAAGACAAGAAACATTTCATAGTCATTTTCAAGTTATAAATAATTTTCATTCATATAACTGGCGTGAGAGCGCAACAAGGCTGAAGTTGTTGGCATAGCAACGTGATACTTCCTGCCTGTGTGTCCTACGAAAGACGTCTCGTTTAATTCTGATTGAGGACACTCCGTATACTGCATCCTACACAGGACGTGTCCTCCGGAGGACGCAGCCTTCGAAATTTAACGAAATGAGACACAGCTAGAGTACTTACCCAACATGATCATTATTTCTGAGAGAAATTGTGAAGGTGAATGCATACACAAACAAGCTCTCTGTTCGAACAAATATAATCCAAGCCCCTTTGATGACGTGCATGATGACGTTACTGTTGATCATCTGTCCGTCATCGTCTAAAGCTCGCCCTGGTGATTTCATTGGTCCGAACTCCTCTATGGATTGAGGCCAGACGGAACTGCCCGACCTAAAAAAATTGTGGGCCGGGGTAAGTTCGGCAGGTAATCCAGGCTACGTAACTGCAGAGACTCTGGCCGATGATGACACCACATGCATACCCTCTATACAGTTACTGAATTAATGCACAATCAGATATTTGCTGTTTTTAGCTTTAAAATGTGGCTCATCAATATTATTACTATACAAATACTATTTAAGCCAGAACAACCTTTTTTTAAGCCTGGTTATCAGACAACAACATTCCAGCAGTAACAGTACAGCTAAAAAATGTGCTTGTCTGGAAATATTAAGTTCACATAATTGTTTTTATTTGAACAAGCATGTTTAATTTATTTGGCTGTTAAGCCAAATGTACTCTATTCTAGTAATTTGATGAGGTAATAACTTTAACATGCACTTTTGAAACAAGCCTCAGTTAAAAGGATCTGGTCCTTTTGTGGACTCGCGTCTGTGTTAAACCCAGCTCATTAACAGCATGTTCAATTACTCACCAGTATGAAATGAGTTCATTTCCAGTGCCAGAACATCTGCTGATATTGTCTTGGTTTGGACCTAAAAACACTTTCTACGCTGCCTCTGCTCATCTTTTTTCCCCTTGGATTGTCACTGCAACATTCACTGGAAGGATTTCAATTTCATTCTCAAAATATTGAGGCAGAAGTAGTTAAAAAAAGGGGCTCATTTAAACGCAATTCACAGGCTGCCATCATTATAACCGCTTTGTTTACAACAACACAGGTGGTTACTTACAGGGGGGAAAAAGAAAAAGATAAATCAAACGCCGATAATAACAGCGGAACAAAAGATCCGAGAGATCTCAGCGCTGATGCTGGTGCCAGGTAGTTCAGATTCGCCTGGCCTGAAATCAAAAGCCCGGGGAAGCAGATCAAAGAGGGACCTCCCCGACAACCGCTGTATTCAAACCAGTTATCCCATCAGTAGACAAGTAGGGTGGGCCTTAGTGCCGAGGAGACCGACGCCCCGGTGTATCGCGGCATCACAGACATCAATCTATCTCCTAAATACATGTTTAATCCAGAGCAGCTGTAGGATTCAGCCATACCAGACGCAGCTTTCAGAAAGCACTCCAGTGAGGACAAATCAGCACATTGAATCGCATGTCTGCTTGGCTATTTAACAGACTGCAAAGAGGTTCAGCAGAGAGAGCACATCGATATTTAGTTTTTTTGTGTGTTTTTTTTCAGCCGAAGGGGGCAAATCTGCTTTTGTAATTTGTGCGGTGCCAAAAAGAAATGAGTTACTGTAGGTGTGAGAGACTCATCATTCTAAATACCCTAATGGCATTGGCATGCTTAGATAATGTGTTTCTAGTGTAAAACTTATATTACTGCAGTCTGTTTCAAAGAGATGGAAATATTACTTTTCTTATGTGCCAAAAAAAAAGATGCACAGTTGTTTTTTAGACTCCACAGGGCTTGATAAAGGGATAGTGCACCCAAAAATGAAAATTTGATGTTTATCTGCTTACCCCCAGGGCTTCCAAGATGTAGGTCTGTTTGTTTCTTCAGCAGAACACAAATGAAGATTTTTAACTCCAACCGTTGCAGTCTGCTAGTCATATAAAGCATGTCAATGGCAACATTTTAGAGCATGAGAGCTATGACAGTAAAAAAAACATACACAAACGAAATCATATTAAACTCTGAGGTTCATGACGACACACTGATGTCTAGAAACACGAAACGATCGGTTTGTGCGAGAAACTGAACAGTATTTATATAATTTTTAACCTTAAATACAACACTATGTACATCAGTTTTCAGCACACCATCACTTCCACTAGGTAAGGTCAAAATTACAAAATATGGCATAGATATACGCGCGAGACATCACTTTCACCGCTCTTATCCGATTGAGATAAACCATACCGTGTACATTTGACCTCACTCACTGGAAGTGATGGCGCGGAGTGAAGGCTGTTGTACATTGTGTTGTATTTGAGGTTAAAAATTAAATAAATACTGTTACATTTTTCACACAAACTGATCGTTTTCGTGTCTTAAGACATCAATGTGTCGTCACGAGCCACAGGGTTTAATATGGATCTGTATGTTCTTTCTTTTTACTCTTCTAGCTCTTTTACTCTCAACTGTGACCATTGTTATGCATTATAGGACTAGCACACTGCAATAGGAGTTAAAAATCTTTTTGGGTGAACTATCCCTTTAACACCCGCCATCCTGCAATTTAAGTGTGGATTACAGCTGTGGCGTTTAACAGTCACTCTCACTAGACACTTTGGCAGGTTGAATTTTAATGTGGTCTTCTCAAAAAGCATCTGTTATAATCATGTTGCGCATTATAACTAATCACACGCGATTTTGTTGAGCCTATGAATTCAATGTCTAATAATCAGAGGCGTTCAGTATAGTCATCGCTGTAATGGCGGAGCTTTGTTCAGAGCATGCTTTCAGACACTGAAATTTGCAGTCTCTTCATAAGCAACAAAGCATTGATGTGTGTGCGATGTATGCAGGAGATTCATTCATCAAACAGTTATTGACTGCTTTTGTTCTATTTCAACAGCAAAAATAGTTTCAAACAAAGATCACAGCAGAACCACAGCGCATCTGATGTGACTGTCATAAAGTTGACTTGACATTGTACGCTTGTTAATTGTGAATTTAGGGACCGTTTCTAATGTAATAATATAAATATTAATTTCTAACTTCAATAGGATTTGAAGAAAATGACTTACAGTCATAAAACCAACTGTGAAGTGTTGGTGCCAGCTATTATGCACACCTTAAATGTTGACATTTAATAAAATCAAAATCATGTATTTCACTATAGGCTACTGTATGGGCTCATACACAAAATATGCTAGATTTATATGGCATAGCTGATAGAACACTGATGAGAATATTGGTTAAGAATAAATTATATTTACACCAAAACATCTTTTTTTTTTGATGACCTGTCATGTTATTGATGACCTGTCATTACATATATTGTAGCCAACAACCAATTTCACAAAAAATATATTCTGGCCAATGAAAATTCTGAGTGGCTAGTAACTTTGGAAAGCCGCTAGCTACAATGGCTGGTGAGCAAAAAAGTTGATGTCAAGCCTTGCGTATAATTATGTAATAACTCTAATAACAATAGCAACATTTAAGGGGAAAAAACACAAAAGTCTATTCATTGCCTCTATAGACTGGTTTTGCATTTACAGTGAAATTATTGTACATATTGCTTTAGGCCCTTTCATGGGGGCTTTAACAAGGTTATCCCGAAACCCTTTCCAGATGAGTACTTCAATAGACGCGGTTTCAATATTCTTGAACATGGATTTTTGTTTCAAATTATTAAAATGTGTGTGTGTGTGTGTGTGTGTGTGTGTGTGTGTGTGTGTGTGTGTGTGTGTGTGTGTGTGTGTGTGTGTGTGTGTGTGTGTGTGTGTGTGTGTGTGTGTGTGTGTGTGTGTGTGTGTGTGTGTGTGTGTGTGTGTGTGTGTGTGTGTGTGTGTGTGACAAAACAATATAAAGACAAACACAAAAACAATACAAAACTAAAATATAATAATAATATAATAATAATAAACAGATGCTATGATTCAAACGTTTTGGGGTCAGTAAGATTTTTCGGCAAGGAAGCATTAAATTGATCACAAGTGACAGCAGAAACTCTCATGTTGTAACAAATCAATTTTGCTATGCCTATATTATGGAAGATGTCATACTTCTGACTGACTATATTGACTGCTACTAATGTGTATGATTTGAGCATTTTCCTCAATGGCTTAAAAGCAACAAGACCAGAGAAAATCATTTCTGTTTGTGTGATCACATTGTCTGAAAACCTGAGGCTCTAAGGGACGGTGAACGGTGGAGTAAGTGTGAGAAAGAGCAGGCACATGTCCACATATCCAGGCTCAGCGAGCAGCTGTAATTATGATGCTTGGAGTGCTAATAGATGAGCAGCGCTGGAACGGGATGGATTAAGAAGCTTAAACTGAGCTCTAATGGACCTGGATTTCAGCTTTATATGATCCAGCATCACAAGCAGCCAGCAACAAGCCCAATTACATCTTTGGTCTCTCCGTCTCCCTCCCTCATTCAGCAAGGAAATCTTTTTATAGAAACATCAGTCTTGTTTTTTTGTGTGTGTGTGTGTTTTTTGCATATGTGTGGGGTGTCTGTGAGGATCAAAGGGATTGAAGTCTAACTGACCAACACCGTGTTTGTGTGTATGTGGTTGTGTGTTTGAACCAATCCTCAAATAAATGCCCTCAGGGGACAACATACTGACAACGGTCCAAAAAGTTTTTTACTTCCTGTGAAGCTTCTAGCTTCTCCTTGTGTTCATCACACATGGGCACAGAAACACATTCCTCCTTAACTTGATATTGTTGTTATTATTGTTATAATACAATATTTATTATTTATAATATAATATTATTTAGTGCATTGTGTGTATACACATACACATAGCATCCTGCATGTTTGTGCTTTTGAACACAGACCAGTTTATACTGATCATTTACTAATTATCTGTTCATAATCTGTTCAAGATTAACCATTGTTTATTGAGATGATGCTAAAACGATTTTGACAAACACTTCAATGATTTATAAGTGATTAAGTATAAACTAATAACTCAAATATCTACTACTGATCTTTTTTGATTTATTTCATGATTTACAATTTCATGTCACTGAAGACTGGAGTAATATTGCAGGAATAGCAAGAGTAGTATGCTAGTATGCTAATCTGAATTCAGCCAGAGTAGTTCTAGGAACACTGACAAATTTAAAATTGGACCTTTGTACAAAAAAGTTTGGGCAACCCTGATCTATATAGAATAAACTGGTTTGTTCACAGTTTGAACGTTCTTGTTTCCATTTGTTTAATTTCAAGATCTGAGGTGAATTATCCATTGTTGCTTTTAGTATGGCTACAAAGCTGGGAGCACTAAATGATATTCAAAGTCATAACACGCTTTTAACATTAAATTATGCACATAAACATTACCTGAGATTATGATTGCCATACTTTGTTTTGTTGTTCCGGCCGTCACAGAAAAATAGAAACCATTTCTAAAAGAGAATCGTCACGGCTGGTTAGGACAAAAACAACTCTGATTAAATTGGAAAGAAAGATACTTTTTATCAAATGTTGTGGTGCCACGTCACGTCTGGTTAGGACACTGTGTTAAGAATAAATAATGTAACCGAATAAAGTACAGAGTTAGTTACAAACTTTGGAATGGCTGGTGCAATCTTACCCTGATGGACTGGTTAAAAACATACACGACGACCACCTAAAAAACAATGTCTAAAACTGATTGGAGCTCACCGTTTCACCGCTTTCATTTGCACATGAGACGTGAGTGCTTGAACGGTCAGAGGGATGAGATTAGGTCTAAACTGGTCATTTCAGCAGACATATACACAGCAGTTAGCTATATACTCAAGACAGTAACAGCAGAGTTGCTTGGCAACAAACTGCTCACTAGTGTGACACTAACGCAGCATGGGCTCACATACCCCAGTACCAGCTCTAACTTCATACACACACACACACACACACAGAGACAGACAGAGGGTTGATTGTGAGTGAGAGTAGTGCTCTGGAGCTAAGTCTAGGGCTCTAAAGTTCTCTGAACTTCAGAAAAGCTTCATGTAAATGGGTATGCCGACTGTTATCGCTCACACACACACACACACACATACACATAAACAAACACACACACTCTGCTTTTAAGCTACTTTCATTCAAAACATATTCTGGAGGAAAAGCAGACAGCAAAAAAAAAAACACTTCAAAGGGTGACAGGCGGAGATAAGACGGGGAAAAATAAAAAAAATTCAATTTAGAGTTGATACGACGCAAAGGCAAATCAATTCTGTGGTAGGGACAGATGGAGAGATGATACAGTATTAGCAGGACCAACTTTAGTCTTGAGGGATGGAGTGAGTGGATGGATGGACAGAAACTGAAAGAAATAAAGAGCGCGAGAGAGAAGACGTGAGGGAGGAGAGTGAATACTTCATCAGGGTTATTAGTAGGCAAACAACGATCAATGGCTTTTGAGTGAAGTGAGTCTGACACCCTCTCATCCCTTCGCTCTCTGTCCATTCCTCTCCACAGCAAAGCACTGGCAAGTCTTTAAATTACTTTCCCCCCCTTAAAGGAATAATTCACCTGGAAATGAAATTTGTCATGATTCATTCATATGTCATTCGTATAACCTCCTTTTACAATACAATAGGAAAACATTTTGCTGCCGTTCCATGCAATTACAATGAGCATTTAATTATCAGAGCTTTCAGGCATCAAAAAGGACACGCACATAAAAGATCATACAATGATTGAACACTATATTACGTTAAGTAAAAATCGTATTACGTTTTCTGAAGCCATGTGACAGATTTGTGAGACAAAGCAACCCAAATTTAAAGGTTCGAATGCACTACATGACTTTTCCCAGATTTTTCAAAGCTAAATGCTAAAGTCAGAGACAGTCTGCAGATTGTGTGACTCTTGTAGTTGACAGATTGCACAGAAAATGGTGTAGTGTATGATTCCATCCAGTCTGAGTACATCAAACATGTTTGACATTTTCAGCTGATTTCAGTACATTCATGCATCTCCTAGCAACAAGGCACACGTTTCTGTGCGCATTTGTTGTGTTTGGAATGACTTGAAAGTCAATGGTTTATAGGGTTGGGCATCGTTTTGATTTGAACGATTCTGATTCCGATTCTTACTTTCGATTTCGGTTCTTTTCGATTCTCGATTCCAATTCTTTGAGTGGGTGGAGTCAACATGTCACATCGATATTCAATGCTATTTTCAATACCACGGGTTAAAAAAAAAACGCTGCATATACTATCAAATAGATATTTTTAATATAATATTTTTTTTATATATGTGGATCCTAAACACTGTTCCTGTTACTCATTCTTCCTGAACTGTTTATGACTGTGTTTATGTTAATACTCTTCCAGATGTGCACTGAGAATATTTGTGAGTTTATTTGACCAATAATAAACTGGAAAAAGTAGCGAATGTTTGCACTTGTATGTCAGAGGCGGCTTTATTACGGTATGTGTCGTGTGTGTGTGCGCTTCAGATGTCAACGCGCAAAATCTGCGGGGATTACTAGAATGATGTGCAATCCCGCGCAAAATTCAGACCGATCACACACTAACACTAACCAGTAAAGGTGTAACGATACACTTGTGTCACGATTCGATATGTATCTCGGTACTGTGTGTGTGTATGTGTATGTGTGTGTGTGTGTGTGTGTGTGTGTGTGTGTGTGTGTGTGTGTGTGTGTGTGTGTGTGTGTGTGTGTGTGTGTGTGTGTGTGTGTGTGTTGTTGTTGTTGTTTTTTATTATTTGAGTATTATTATCAGGACCCACAAATATTCACACATTCCAATCGCACACTAACACTAGCCAATGTCATGAGGAATAATCCAGCAGAACGCGCGTTCTCCGTGCTCAGAGGAATTAACCGGGTTGAATGAGAATATGCAGGTGCTTGTTAACTAGAGGATTTTAGAGGAGAGGAGAGCACAGCTGGTATCGATACTGTAGAAACTGAATATCGTCTCGTTTCAGATATTTCAGTACAGATATTTTTGACAACACTAGTTGCACTGTGCCAACCCAGGCTTTTAAATCCACACTTTAGAGCGCCGCTTACTGTGCTCCGTGGCTGCAAGAACAAGCGGGCGCGGCAAGCACTTCTGGAAATCAGGTGGCCATGGAAACCAAAACGTGCGCATTTGGAACCGAAGATCGGAATCAAAAACAAATTTTCTAAACGATTCCAATGGCATCGTTATTTTTTAAACGGTTCCAAGTTAGAACTTGTTCTCGATGGGTATCGTTTAGGTTTTTTATGATTCTGGTGCCAAACCGGAAGCTATAAGATATTTAGATTTTCAAATATGTGTAAGTGAATGTGTTTTGTCATAATGACAATGTTAGTTGATCTATAATGCACGATGGGCACCGTCATGTTACAGCCATTTCACACAGCAAGCGTGAGCAGCGCGTATTTTTTTCACCGCTCATGTTAATCAGTGAGTGTATTCACACCGGGAGCAGGAGCAGCACGTGAGCAGAAGTGAAGCAGGGGTTTCGAGCCTATTTTTGCTGAGCTGCTGACGCTCAATTAAAGTGAAAGTACACTTTCAATGGATAAAATAAGTACGATTTCACACAAAAAGTGGCCAAAATGCACACAAGAAGCATGTGTGGTGTGTTTTAATAAGAACTGTATATCAGAAAATAAAATTAAGAATAAAAAATATATGTAGAAGATTTACCCATTTAAACTTGCTTTAATTATTCAGTTTGGGAGAAAATATAGTTATGATTATAACGAATAAAGTAAACTAGCCAGCAAATATGCTAAACTTAATTTTAGTTAAGTATGTATTACTCAGACAGCTATAGGCTCTAGCATTGTGTGGGAGCCGCTACTGTGACGCTGTATAAATGCTTCCAGTGCGCATACTCTCGCGCGTCTGCAGCTGCAGTGATGCACTGCTCACACTTGCGGTGTGAAACGGCCGTTAGTTTGCACCTCAGATGATCGGATCTGTCGGATTTACATCACATAAATTCATCCTCGTCTCATGAAATACATGAAAGTAAGTGACTGGTGAACTCAGAGAAGAATAGAGTAAACTATATAGTGACTTATATTATAACTTAACATTACAATGTGTGTCTGATATGAATAAAACACAGTCAAATTATAACTATCAGAAAGGATTTGCAATTGCCACTTCCATAGACATCAGGTATCTACATACCGGTTATATAGGGTTTCGTCACCCAACCCTAATTTGGTTTTTTTTTTTACTATTTACAAAGTTGGCGTGATGCCTAGTGCTTTAAGTCATGGTCAAGAAAGACGTACCACACGTAGTGAACACATTTTCTAAGCCATCATTTGAATTAATAATTTTATCCGCTTCACAAATCTGAGATTGAAAGATTGGTAAAACTTTATTTTAAGGTTCCGTTATTAATTATTAACTAGTTGCTTATTAGCATTCATATTACTAGGATATTGGCTGTTTATTAGTACTTATAAAGCCTTATTCTGCATGACAATATTCTACATCCCTTAACCTACCCAAAACCTAAACTTAAATGCTGCAAAAACTACCTTACTTACTATTAATAAGCAGTAAATTAGGAGTTTATTGAGGCAAAAGTCATAGTTAATATAGCGAATGTGTTCCCCATACTAAAGTTTTACCGAAAGAGTAATTCTCAAATCCAACTGACTCGATCCGGGTGTAACGGGGAAGGTCATCACTGAATAATAACTTAAATGAAGGTCTCTTCTTCAAGCAAAGCTAATGTTTGAATATAGCGTATTAGCCATACAGACCACTTTAAAGAGGATTTTATGGTTTACATCTGTCCTTTTCAGAGCCTGAAAGCCTCAGTCCCCATGAGAACTAAAAGAGCGATCAGGACATTCATCAAAATTTCACTTTTTGTGCTCGACATAAGACAGACATACCAGTTTGGAACGACATGAATAAGAATTAATGACAGCATTTTCATTTATGGAAGAACAATCCCATAAAATCCTCCTCGCTCTTTATACGAAATGCTACAAAATTGCCCTCTGGCTACGCAGAGCGCAAGAAACGAGGAGGGAGAGATGTCATCCCTTTTTCTTACTACTCTTTCTTTCATTTGTACATGTTCAGCCTATCAGGGGACACAGAGCTGGGATGGACTGAGAAATGAGGGAATATCTGAAGGAATGTCTTCAGGTGGAAGATGTAAAGGAAAGAGAGATTGAGGCTGTAAATGATAGAGGGAGGACAGGATCAAGAAGGAGGAAAACTGATTCAGAGATCAGTGGAGAACCGATGGAAATAGAGACTTGGAATCAAAGACGAACGAAAACACAGAGGGACGCTGATCGGATTCAGCCGTTGTCTTTAAAGCATGCCCATGCGATCCAGGTGAATACTAGGCTCGCAAATAGATACTTCAAAACTGTTTGAAGAGGCTAGACAGACAGGGTTACAACAACTAGCCGCTGACCACAAGAAAGCAAGTAAATCAAAAACAGAGAGACAGCAAAAACAAGACTCTAAGAGGCAATAAGGAGAATGAAAGATCTTGGAGGAAAATGAAGAGTGTGTCAGAGAACAAGCAGAACAATCGCGCTGAGGTGTGTCTGCACTCAGAGCTCTCTCGGTCTCTCTGATAAAGGAAATGTTGCAGCGGTGTATTTGTGTCTCTGGAGAGAAGAACAGCAGGAGAAAACAGACAAAGAACAAACTAAACAGAAAAAAATGAGGACAAGCTGAACTACAGTACAACAATATCACTAAACTTACACGCAAATACAGTCTGCTCTTCGCAACCTTTCGATCGTTCTCTCATAAACATGCTGCTTAGACAGGCAAACAAACCCCATATTGAGCAAATAAGAAAAACAAGAAAACATCTAACAAAATAAAATGAAATTTTAATCAATGGGCCTTTGAATTAGCGCTGTCATTAAGTAAACAGGAACAAGGCGCATGAAATATTCATGTGGCACTCACATTCATTAAGGGACTGGCCCTCGAGGGCCCCCGTCAGAACTGGGACATATCATGATGTATGGAGGGAGAAAGAGCACCACAAGATCGTGAGAAGAGAATGATGAAAGGAGGAAGGAAAAAATGGGGGAAACAAGCACGAGAGATCACACAGATGGAGAGGAAGACAAAAAGGGGAGCAAGTCAAATGAACGTTCACTTCATTTCATAGCATTGGAGAGGACGAGACGATAGCGCGCAGAGAACAATATCACATCTTCAGAAAACAATAGCAACGCGAGGAGGCAGTGAGAGAGCAATAGAGTCACACTGAGAAGAAGGATGCAGAGAATAAACTTAAGCTGAAAAAGATGTGTGCTACTCCTTGAGTCGGCTAAGGGAACAGAAAGAAAAATGTTGAAAGGCAGAGCATAAAGAAAAAAACAGACAATGTATATAGACTAAAAGCCTCAAAATAGAAACGCAAGACACTCAATATGGTAAAGTTCAAAGCAAAAGAACATGATGTATTCCTCAGCACATGGACTCTATAACACGCTTATTACACAATATTTCAGCCCTTGATAAACAACAACAGACCTTTAAGAACAGGAAGCATGGCCTAAAAATAAAGCACAGTACATTCGGAGCACAAAAACTAGGAAACTTGCTGAGCATGTTTTTTTTTTTTTTTTTTTTACTTTAATCCCAATGTCAAATATTTAACAACAATTATTTATTCTTGGCATGAGAATATTGATCCAGCATTGAAGTAAAATATCAGAATACTAGTTTTTTAATAGATTTGGTTGTTGTTGTTTACGACCTCTAAGAGACATAATAGTCAAGGGCCACATCCTGCCTTAATTGTGTGACCCACAACATGCCTAGTTATGAATAGATAAAAAAATATGTGAAATATATTTAAACATACATCATGCATTTAAATTAGCAGTAAGGATTTGAAACACTTATTCAGCAAGGACATAAATCAATGCTGTTCTTTTGATTTTTTATTATTATTATTATTATTATTATTATTTTAATTTGGGGGGACGGGATTATCAGTTTCCATTAAAAAAATCAGCACAACTGTTTTCAACATTGATGATAATAATAATAATAATAATAATAAGAAGAAGAAATGTTTCATGAGCAACAAATCAGCATATTAGAAAGCTTTCTAAAAAGATCATGTGACACTGAAGACTGGAATAATGGCTGCTAAAAAAATTAGCTTTGCCATTACAGGAATACATTCCATTTATATTTAAGATAGAAAACACCTATTTGAAATAATAATATGTCACAGTATTACTGTGTTTACTGTATTTTTGATCAAATCAATGCAGCCTTGGTGAGCATGAGACGTCTTTTACCTTTCCAAACCCAAACTTTAAATAAAACATGAATTATATCATGAGCCGTAGCTGTTTAAGCATGTATGGCGTTTAGTACGCCATGTTCTCCGCTAATTGACAGTGACTACTCTGCCCTCAGGCAACACACACAGTGAGCTCTGTGATGAACAAAGCCTGGGGTTAAATTAACCTGTAAATTCAAACAAAAGGATTACATATACGCCAATGGGTTAAATCAACTATTAAAATGACTGAACTTTTGACCACACACTGGTTAAATCCACAAGGAAGCGCCTACCTTCGAATGCCATCCATGTTATTTAAACAGATAACACTGGGGTTTATAAAACACTTTGTCCTGTACACTTAATGCTTCCAAATTCATAAATACTCCACTTTGAAAGAGCATAGATGTGTTGAAGTGATGTATTGAGAAGAAAGATGCAAGCACATACAAAACAAGCAATGAGGGAGGGGAAGATGAAAGAAGAGAAAGGAGAGCAGACTGAAAGAGTAAAGTGATTGATTTTCACACAGTTCTAAAGCTCTGTCTCCGGAGAGATGGAATGAGAGAAAGAGGAAGAAAGAGGGGAAGAAATAAAAGGGACTCTTCGCTCTCCTTTAGTTACACACATTTATTTCTGCCCTTTATCTCCCTTCTCGTCCTTCCATTCACTCGCGCTCTCACGGTCAACCTTTATTCAAATAATGTTCCCGAAGCCACCTGAGCTCTTCGCCACATGGGAAGAGAAAATAAAAGGACTGAATGTAGAGAAGAAAAGAGGATACAAAAGTTCAGAAATGTAGAATAGAGAGATACAACAAAATATGACTAAACAGACAGATGGGCGGTGGTTCCTGAAATAAAAGAACGAGCAGGTCAGCTGAAGATTTGGTTTGAGCAAACAAAGAACTGAGGCGGGTTTTAAAGTGTTACACTTCAATGGCTGCTGTACTAAAAAATACTTTGGAATATATAGGCCAAATTATATTTGGCACAAATAGTTTTTAAATAAAGAAATGTAATATATATAATAAACAATATACAATATATAATAAACAACTTTTCAGCATCAACCTTGACTTTGTATACTCCTCAATAATCAGTTCAAAAACAGAACTGATATTTATAGCAATATTTCTAACAATATCTAATATAATTAAAATAATTTCAAATCATAATACGCCATATAAAAGTGTAAATTGTCACACATTCTCTGTGTCTGGGTACATGGACTTTAATTTTGATATTCTTTTATCTTACTTTGTCGTCCGGTGTTAAGTTCCTGTTTGCTTGGTTGCCATAGTCATTTATAGTTTCATTGTCTAATTGAGAAGTCTCACCTGTCCCGCACTGTGTATTTATATCCTCACCTAGATTTTGTCTTGAGTTAAAGGAACACGCTGACTTTTTGGGACTTTAGCTTATTCACTGTATCCCCCAGAGTTAGACACATACTAGGGCTGTCAACGAATATTCAAAATTTGAATATATATATTTGATTATATTTTTTTTTAAAAACGAATTCCGAAGGTGAACATTAATATTGGAAGAAAAAAAAAAGTTGGAAAAAAAGTTGAAAAAAACCCCCCGCGGTAGTAGAGGCGTGGCTGTCTGCTCATGAGGGTTCAGGGGCAGGTCACAGGAATCGCACTGTCAGCTGAAAGTTGACGTTGGTTGCATGGAAGATGGCAGAAAGTGCAGAGCCCAACTCGACCGCAGGAGAGAAAGCGATTTTAACCCTCCAAAATCTAAAGCCATGTGTGGAAGTACTTTGGATTTTGGTCGGTCGGAAGTAAAAATGTTGAGCCGCAAGATAAAAGTTTTATGCAAGCTATGTAAGATTCAGTTAGCATACCATGCCTCATTTTATTTAACGTTAAACAGAAACATTACTAAAGTGTAGGCTACTGTACTGACTGAAGAGATATTGCATGAATAAAAGATAAATGCACTGCTTCCACTGGTTTGATTATTTACTGTTTCATGTCAAGGAAAAGTTCCATGTTTACCACAGCAGAGCTCACTCGGAGCGTTCAATATGCTCTAAAACTTAAATTACTATTAATAATATTTGTTTCAATCACTGAATGAAGCCTGCTATATTTGGGACAAGAGTTGTGACCTTAAATTGCTTGTACAAAAAAATTGCTTGATCAGCACTCAAAGTTTGTTCGTTTAAACCGTTATGCGCGGTGAGGATGAGAAAGGGAGAGAGAAAGAGTGATGTCTATGGTCTTGGCCATTAGTTGATTTAGTTGTTTTTGTGTAAGTAATACGTTGTCAAATATGTTTAAACTAGAACTAGTAGTCTCTTTGTATTATTTGTCCTGTTATTGACGTGCAACCAGATGTTTGAATATCCATGTTTTTTAGAGGAAATATTAAAACGTCATTTTTGAGCAATTTTGACAGCCCTAATACATATCAATCTCTTCTCTGTGCGTGCCATAACTCTGTCTGACGCACACACCGCTAAACTAGTTTAGCACAAAGACTGGAGGTAAGCGGCTCCACGGTCGATCTAGCCTACTGCTAAATAATTGACAAAATAACACCAACATCTTCCTATTTACATGTTGTTATGTGTATAATAACATTGTGTACTAAGACATACGGAAAATGAAGAGTTGCAATTTTCTAGACCGATATGGCTAGGAACTACACTCTCATTCCTGCGTAATAATCAGGGAGCTTTGTTACCATACCCTGGGTGCAGTGACACGATATCACACAGCGCCTGGAAATAGTCCCCAGCACTCTCTCTATACAAGCAGGTTGTCAGTCACGTTGACGGAAGTTAGCCTATTTTCAGGTGCTGCGTAATATATTTCAATTAAATAGCCTTTAACAGTAAAAAAATATAAAGGAGGCTTTAAACAAGGTGTGTAGAGCGAATTTATCTCCTGCGGGGTCAAGAACTTTAGGCTTTGTTTGACTAAATTTTTAGTTTTTAGTTTCTGCGAGAGAAACTAAAAACTAAAAATCTCCAGCGTGTTATGTGAAATGCACTATACACATAAACTTGATGCACTTTAGGTCTAATAACAAGCACAAACTGTGTTAAATAGAATTTGAAGTCAAATGTATCGGTCCAATACTGTTTTCTACTTTACCATTGTAAATGATAGGAATATGTTCCTAATTAAAAGCAAACAAAAGGAAGAAACATAATCCCCTGTGAGAGACGTAAATTAAATGAAGATTTTGGAAAATAAATAAAGAGATTAATTTGTCCAGTAGAATTAAATGGAGTAAGCCTAATGTTAAAGTCGTGGAAAATCGGGTGACCAGATCGCAAATTGCAAAGCTTAAATTTGGCTCACCTCACAAAGCCTACCTTTCTAGTTCAGCATGAATGTTGTTTCCATGGCTGCGATGTAACATTTAATTGCCAACCTATTCTTTATTTTGTAAATAAAGCTTTGTGCTTCACTCGTGTCATACTATTCACGTAAAACAGCTTTCACATACAAAAAAAAAGTGTTTTGCCTGACCACCGCCGGTGCTACTCAGTCTGCGTGTTCCTTTAATGCTGCTACCTGGTTATCATCATTTGTTTATTTACTGGATTATTCCTGTTCGTCTCTTGGTTTCTATTAAAATACTACTTAACAGTTCTTCAAGCCTCATTCTGTATCAACCAGCCAGCGTGACATAAATAGGGTATAATAAACTAGCATTGAATAAAGGCAGAGGAGAGGAGTAAAAAAGTAGTATGTATACAATATAACATTATGATTATTATGAATAACACAAAAAAACTATATAAAACTAAATAAAATTACAATGTAATAATATACAGATGCTATGATTCAAAAGTGTTGGGGTCAGTAAGATTTGAGCATTTTCCTCAACGGCTTAAAAGAAGACAAGACAAGACCAGAGAAAATCATTTCTGTTTGTGTGATCACACTGTCTGAAAACCTGAGGCTCTAAGGGACGGTGAACGGTGGAGTAAGTGTGAGAAAGAGCAGGCACATGTCCACATATCCAGGCTCAGCGAGCAGCTGTAATTATGATGCTTGGAGTGCTAATAGATGAGCAGCGCTGGAACGGGATGGATTATACAGAGTGAGTGAGTGAGTGAGTGAGTGAGTGAGTGAGTGAGTGAGTGAGTGAGTGAGTGAGTGAGTGAGTGAGTGAGTGAGTGAGTGAGTGAGTGAGTGAGTGAGTGAGTGAGTGAGTGAGTGAGTGAGTGAGTCAGAGAGAGAGAGAGAAAGAGAGAGAGAAAGAGAGAGAGAGAGAGAGAGAGAGAGTATGTGTGTGTGTGTGTGTGTGTGTGTGTGTGTGTGTGTGTGTGTGTGTGTGTGTGTGTGTGTGTGTGTGTGTGTGTGTGTGTGTGTGTGTGTGTGTGTGTGTGTGTATTATAAGTAAAATGTTTATCCATTGTTTATCCTTTTGATATATCGTATATATTGTATATATCGTATATTATATATATTTGAATATCCTTTTGAAAATTGCAAAAATCTAACCTTTCATTGAAGTGAAAGAATGGAAGTTGGAAAAAAGAAGAAAAAAAAGAAAGAAAAAACTCACATTATGCAAAATGTTTTTCTCCAAAACAAGTTAGCCCCAATTACTGGTACCCCTAGAATTTTTCACGAGTAAAATATCTCTGAAGTATATACCCATTAATATTTACATTTTAGCACCCCATGGTGACTAGGAACATGAAACTGTCTATGACGTCTTGTTTTCACACAAGTATAAATATGAGGAAACACAAAGGCCAAATTCCCTAAATCATTCATCACAATGAATAAAACCAATGAATATAGTTTGATGTGCAGCAAAATATTATTGAGCTGTACAAAACAGAAAGAGACTGTAAGAAAATGGCCAATTTCCACCATCAGGGCAATAATTAAGAAGTTCCATTCAACTAAAGTTGACCTGTATTAAACGTGTGTCTGTATTGTCCTAATGTATGTCGAGGAGAAACGTTTGGACAAAGACTCTCCAAGGATCACAGAGAGATAATTGCAGAGATTATTATAGAGTTTTGGGGTTAGAGGGGAAAAAAACTGTACATCACCGCATGTTGTGTCGGAGGGATTCAAGAAAAATCCTTCTGCTCATTCAGAATAAACCACAGCATATTCAGTAGTCAGACACAATTGGAAATTCAAACGGGACCTGGTTCTGTGGTTAGATGGTCAAACTATAAAAATGGGTCACACTGGCATAAAAAGTTGACTCAGTAGTGATTTACTGTAAGTTCTGCTGCCTTTGTAATAGTTCTTTCTATGAAAACATGCACAAGGGGGTCGTCTTTGTGGCTTTTTTAGCGTCTCACACTCGAGACACTGCCTTGCACTGCGAGTTCTACTGAGCTCTAGTTTTTTTAAGTGCAAAAACCCATTCTGTGTGATCATCCTCTTTTGTCTGTCACTCAGAAGTCAAAAGAAAATTGTCAAATTGGACAGTGAAACTAAAGCTAACACTTTTTCTCGTCATCCAGGTGGATGACGTAAACACTCAGTTGAGTGTTTAAAGATCATTTCTGATGATTGACAGTACAGAGTTTACTGGTATTTTGAATATTACCGCTATAAAAAAAACGGACCAACGATTCATACTGAATACTCATACTGTTCATACTAAGTTCATAGCGAAGTATCTCAGTATCAGTTTTTAAATTTGTCAGATTACAGTGATCTTTCTCCCTAGAGAAGGTGGTGACCTAAAAAGAAAAAAAGTCTAAATTTGCTCTCTATTTGATCTAACATCTGTCAAGGAGAAACAATTAAGAAAGTGAAGAGAATTCCTATTTGATTTTTTTTTTTCTGGAACGAAAGAGAACAAGACAGAAGTTGGCCGGAATAAGGAGTGAGGGGTGCTGCAGAGAGAGATTGTGTCATAAATGTCACGCCAATAATGCTCCACTAGCTGCTGCCGCTAGCTCACTTTGTGTGTGTGTGTCTGGTCCTCACCTCTTTAAAAGGCTTATAAATTTGCCTATATATATATATATATATATTTATTTTATTTATTTATTTATTTTTTTGCACGTTTCTGATGGACAGGGGTTTAATAATGAATAGAGAATATCATTAACCTATTATATAAAAATCAATGGAAGTATATGCAATGTCCTGACTAATATGGTGAAACGTACGTGTGTGTGTGTGTGTGTGTGTGTGTGTGTGTGTGTGTGTGTGTGTGTGTGTGTGTGAGTGTGAGAGAGAGAGAGAGAGAGAGAGAGAGAGAGAGAGAGAGAGAGAGAGAGAGAGAGAGAGAGAGAGAGAGAGAGAGAGAGAGAGAATGACAGTCAAATACTGTAGACACACTTGCCATCTTTTTGCCTTACTCTTGTTTGTATCTAAGCATTTCAATTTCCCCCATCTGCTACAAAATCAAAGAGAAAATGGCAAGGAACGTAATGTCACCACTTCTCTTTAAAGAAAAGGGCTAAAAAAAATAAAACGAGGAGGAGGAGTAGAGGAAATGAGGTGGAGAAAGGGCACTGTTTATGTTGGAGGAAATTATCATTAATAAAATCTAAAAATAACACTGGCACTCAGAAAGATGACTGAGTTCTAGCGCGAGGCAGAGCGGTAATTACATCTGGCTCTCAGAACGCACGCTTACATTAAATATTAAGAGAAGAACCGGTGCACACAGCTAATACGTTTGAACGTCCTCCAGTGGTGCTTTTTACAAAGTGCAAAGACTAGGCCTATCCCTGCTGAGAGCAAAGACTGAAGCCCGCTATAATTTGCCCTCAGCTTTGGTTCTCTGACAAGCAACGCTCTCAAAGTGAGCGCGGATTCTGTTGCTCGGTGGTGAATTCATTCAGTAAACAAGCTGTTTTTGTCTATAGAACGACGGAATGATCTATTCAGCGCTGAGTATTTCAGCATATTTTCTTACAGGGTTCAAAAGAACACAAACAAAGCCACAGGTGTGCGCACACAAGTGTGCTTCCAAAATGCCACCTGATGGAACGACGATAAAAATGTGTGCCACCAAGAAAACCAGTTCAAAAATGTCTCATTTACATATACTGATTGACACCCCGACACACCCTCAGGCCAGTTAACCTGAACTGACACAAATGCACACACTTTAGTTAGATTGTCTGGATTGTAGTCGCTTGCACATACGAGTATCGTGCCTGTGGGGGCACAATATAGATACACGCGCTTTTATTTCACACATCAAACACAAACATGCGCCTTTAGACAGACTATCAAAGACAACGGGCTTACAAATGTATCAACTCCATTTCATCATACAAACGAAAACAAGCACAAAAACAAATGACCACGCCAGAAAACTCCCTCTAGGACGCTTCACAGTCAGGCATTAATACACAAACACATTCCCACCCTGACAAGATAATAGATTCTGTTCGGTCTATAAACTTCACCTGCGGGATGGCTCAACGCACAAATGTAAATACACATACACAACATGCTACTCAACAGGTATCCCATTATGGAATGCAACCAGACTAGCCTTCTAGGAATCTTTCTTTTTTGTGTGCATGTGCGAGAATATCGACACGGATTTATTTTAAATAAATCATTTCTTAATTAAAATACAGTTAACATTTTTGAAGGGGCAAACAAAAACGAAACATTCTATAATACGATTACCTGATTTTATAATAAAAAAGCCCAATTAAAAGGATGACAATCTTGAAAAGAAAGCCTAAAATGTATTTATTTTTTTGAATTTTTTTTACAAATAATGAACCACTGTTTATTATTTTATTATCCACCACATCAAAAAGTTGCAGTGCATTTAAACATGCATGACAAAAAACAGGAATTGATATTGTGCTGCACAAAAAAAAAATCCCTGCAACCCCTCGTGATATTTCTAGGTCGATAGGTCTTTTGAAATATTAGATAATTGTCAACTTTTTATGACAAGGCATGGTTAGTTCAGGCTGTAAAATGGTGTGACTTCTCAATTGAAGCTTATGAATTAATAATTTATAATGTTTTTTAAAAAAATACCATTTACCTTAAAGCTACACTGTGTAACTTTTTTAGTTTATTCTTAGCTAAAATCACTTCACGAGTTCACACTTACAAATAATTCAGATAGAATAAATGGTATGCGTATTTGGCGTGCTGTCCGAGGAGAGGGCTCCGAGCTCGGTATTTGGCCCGAACCCAGAGTACTCCCCCCGTATTTCTGGTTAGGAAAGTTAACCAGGTGCGTGTGAGGTAGAAGGGGTGGTGGAGGGATGCTGCAAACTTTGTCAAGGAACGTTGGTGAGTTGACTGGGTATTTATGTGATCTTCCACTTGAGCTGATTGGTAGACATGTTGATTACTGATTGTTGACAGCTGGTTGGAATGACATCATGATTAGGTAGATCATTTGAACGTGCTTCTCCCGAACTTAGTTTTTTAAGAAACATCATTTAGTTCTTTCAAAAATATATGTGCTTATTAATGTATATTTACTTTTTTCAAGTAATAATGCATTCTCGTAATTTTATAATATAACATTGAAAATACATACGTGTTGAGGGTTCGGATGGCGGTCGCCATGTTACTCCTCCATCTTGAAAGAACATTTGCCAAAGAGGGACATACCCGTAAATTCAAGCTTCGCCTTTCGCGTTTTTACACTCGATGGCACTGTGTCGAATGTGAAGAGGAGGATTGCTTGAGGCTGCTATATGATGATGGAGGATCACTCTTAAGCCCCTTTCACACTGCACGTCGGACCCGCAATATTCCCGGAACATTGCCAGGTCGCCTTCTGTGTGAAAGCAACCACGTCCCGGAATTGATTACCGAATTCGACCCGGGTCGGGGACCTAGTAACATTGCGGGATATGTATCAGAGTCGCCAAGGAAGCGGAAAAGAGAATTAAGACGGCAACAGGCAAATCAACAAGACAAAAGTAAATATTGGAGTGGCCTTTCCAAGATGGAAAGAGCTCATGAGGAGCAACGATTTTAAAAAGAACGCCGACGTTGCCTGCTTTCTTCTCGACAGGTAATATTAATTCAGCCTATTTGTGTATATTGGAAGTTTTATTGTTGCTTGGCTAATTATATCATGGTGTGCTGTGCATAACACTAGAACAACGTCTAGGATAGTTTTCCTCGAGTCAATGATGAAAAAGTATTGTTTACCTTATAACATAAATCCATAAATGCATTATAATTTGTTTGCCTTACGCTAGTGGTGTTGTACAATATACAGAATAACGATAGCACTGATAAAAGTTACTTTACTAAGATTAGCTTGCATTCGTCTGGGAACCTGATAACGTTAGCTGATGTTAGCAATGAAATGGTAAAAAATAACGAAAACGTAAAACTATTATTCATTTTACATAGATTAATTTGATCATAGATCATTTGGTAAATTAAATAACTGCAAATTATAATAGTTTTCAAAAATTACCTCATCACTTGAGTTGAAGCAACACTCACCGAAGAGGTCGAACTGAAAGCCATGACTAAATCGGCCACCGTAGGAGTTGAAACGAAATCGAAATTGAGAGGAACAGAAACTATTATTCTCTGGATTGTCATATATCTTTTCACCACTAGATGGGGGAAAATATCACACAGTATAGCTTTAACTAGAATGCATAAAGGGCTAATTGAATCGATGTGCTGTGGTTTTTGAAATATTTTATCCATAAAAACATTTATTTGATATTCCATAAATTCTTCAAAAAAATAGTTTCTAACCCTTATCAATCAGTGCGTTTACATGCACCTTTATAATGTGAATATAATGGGATTTTGGCAATATTGCGATTAAACTTTACATCATATTATAAACACAATATTTCCATCAAACTAATGCGATCAAGCTCATAATCGTTGTAACCATAAATCGCATTAAACTGTGTGACAAATAAACACCTTAAACGCATTATTACCGCTCTGACCAAAGTCTGCACGTGTCGGACGTAAACAGATACAGCGGTGGTAGCGTAGGCAAACTCAGCACTGCGATGTTCATCACCGCACCAAATAATATCCAGTACATCCATAAAAATGTATTCTGAATGCTATGTGAGTAGATTAAAAACATGCACACTATATGCCTATCTGAGTGTGGAATAACAATACTTATGGAATCCTATGGAATTTTGACTAAACAGTATTTTGATGGATTTTTGTCAATAACAATATTTAATTCTTGAAACTTTATGGATTAGGATTACAAACAAATATTTTCTCTAACCCCATGCCACATATCTTCCTACTACATAGGTGAAAAGCAGTATGTTTAAAGGTCCCGTTCTTCGCGTGTTTTCAAAACTTTGATTATGTTTACAGTGTGCAATATAACATTCATGTTTCGTGTGTAAAAAAACAGTATTTTTCACACAATTGACTTATCTGTACAGCGCTGTTTCCTCTGTCCTAAAAACGGCCTGATGATTTCCTTGTTCTATGAAGTCCCTCCTTCAGAAACACGTAACAAGTTCTGATTGGGTCAGCGCTTCCCGTGTTGTGATTTGACAGTAGCTTAGGGCACTTTGCCCGGAAAGGTCCCGCCTCTTACCATAACAGGGAGATGCAAGCACTGAATGCGCACTCTTCTCCACGTGGGAGAGCAACAAGACCACGCCCCCTTTTTTGCGTGTTCTTGTGGGCGGAGGGTTAGTCAACCAACGGTTCTAGTGATGTCATTCATGCGAGGAAGTGCAGGGGTGTAGTCCAAACCGGCCGTTCGCTGTAGGCTTTGCAGCAACATTTCACACTAACTAAAGTTTGAAAAATGGAATCGCGAAGAACGGGACCTTTAAAAAGTAAGTATATCGGAATAATAGTATGACAATTTTCATAAAACATAGCTCTCTAAAGTCACATTACAATGCAAAGTAGTGCATTCAGATTGCATTTGTACCATACACATTCATTCATACTTGAAAATATATATTTTTAACGATCAAAAAGTTCTCAAACGTAGAACCTACTCAGACAGTATATGCGATTTCAGATGCAGTAGAGAACAGAATGCTACAGGAAAGGACAACTGAAGGCCCAAACCAGAGAGCTACACTTAGAAAGGTGTGCTTTTTATGTGAAAGGTTGTCTCTGTCTGAAAAGATCATTTTCACATGGTCTGAAGTGTGGGGAGTAAAGGTTCAGACTTAAATCTACTCTGCAGTGGATCTTAATTAGTTTAGTTTACTAAGAAAAAGTACAGTCCAAAGAAGGCTGTGAAAATAAATCTGCATTATCCTGCTTATTTCTTCTTTTTTTGGTACAAAAATCTAACCTTTCATTAAATAAAAAAAATTGAAAATGGGAGGGGGCAGGTCTCATTATGAAATAAAAGTTTTTCTCTTATGCACATTGGCCACAATGAATGACACCCTTTTTTTTTAATACCTCATAACCTCGTTTTGCCAAGACAACAGCTCGAAGTCTTCTCCAAACTCATCGGCCATTATAGGAGAACACGTGACAAGGAATCCGAGACCATTTCTCCATGCAGAAGCTCTCCAGATCCTTCAAATTCCCAAGTCCATGTTCATGCACTCTCCTCTTCAGTTTTCTATAGGATTCAAGTAAGGGGACTGGAATAACCATGGAAGGATCTTAATGTTTTGCTCATTGAGTCATTTTTGAGTTGATTTGGAGTTTGTTTTGGGTCATTGTCCTGGTGAAAGATACAACCATGGACCATTTTAAGATTTGACATGGTACTTTTTAATTCTTGTGGTGATTATAGGTTTTCTGACCCCAAGAGTAGACAATTTTCTTCAATTCTCCAGCTGTGATCCATGGAGTTCTCCTCATTATGCAAGACAATACAGACACTCTTTCTCTTCAATAAAATGTGTACCATTTTCTATTGATTGGGACTTCTTAATTATCGCCCTGATGGTGGAAATGGCAATTTGCAATGCTTTGGCCATTTTCTTACATTTTCTGTTTTGTGAAGCTCAAAAATGTAAAACTATATTCTTTGCTCATTGATTTAGGGAATTTGGCCTTTGTGTTTCCTCATATTCATACTTGTGTAAAAACAGTAAGTCGTGGCTTGATAATTTAATTCCTAGTCACCCTGGTGTGCTAATATTGTAAATATGAAGGGGACTATACTTAAGATATTTTTCCTCATAAGACTTTCTATAATTGTGGCCAATATGTATTATAGAACGACCCTCATTATTTTTACTTTAATGAAAGGTTAGACTTTTATGATTTTTTTGAATGAAAGATCAAAAGGAAAAACAATGCAGATTTATTTCCCGGCTGCCTTTGATCATATTTACCAAGGGAGCCAATAATTCTGACCACCACTGTACAACTACATTTTAAAAAGAATACATTTCGTCTTTTGTAATGCCCAAGGAAAGTAGATACATAGGACCATTGGTTTGAAACCAAAATGAAACAAATCCATATAAAACCAACATGAATATAAAGTTATTTTCTACAAACTGGCACAAGTTTTAAACTATATTCTCAAAAGATTGTTCCTTTATTGTGTAGACTCTTATTGACACAAATAGATTCTCTTTGATCTGCTCTAAACTCTCGTTTTATAGAAGATCTAAGAGTCTTTACCCGTGTGATGACTGTAAATCCACAGGTACAGAATATGCTCAAACTACAACTAATCAACAGGTCAATAAATGCATTCCGATTACGCAATACTAGACTCAGTTTTCAAATACAGGAATCACTGTTTGTGAACAAACACATGTAATGAATCGGGAAATTGAGAGAAATAAAATCCCAGCATTAACTGTTATAGTCGCATGGCTTCCAAGATTATATAATGACGAAATTTCTCCCTCTTTCATTTAATTCTGTCTGCTTGAAGGGAGCATTGCGATCTCATTTAAAGCTTTTCAGATCGCATCCCTCCCTCTTTGCTTGCCTTTAATTCAAAGCGTGTCTGATTCATCCTCGTGGGGGAATAAGGGGCCTGTCATTGCGCTGTGAAGTTGAGTGCGCTCTGACCCCTAACCGTTCATTTGTCATAGCTATTTCTCAACCTCTGCGCACTGGCCTGGTAATGACAGCTTGAAAACACACACCACGCCAACCAGTCCGGGCTGAATAGTCATCGGGGGACGTGCCACATCAAAACCTCCAAGAGTAACATGTATTTCAGGAGTCAATGCAATTTCCACAAAGATGACGGGCAGAGATGAATATAATAGCAGTGGAGCTGCAAACCACTTGAAGTTTGTCATTAACATCAACCGATCGAGACACAAGAAGTCAAACAAATGTGGCGGCTCCAGCGTGACAGCTGAAGTCTGGGCTGATTTAATGTTGTGCTGTTGTTGTTTTTCTGTATTTTTCATTAGCTTGAGGGGTCAACATAAATCAAGCAAGGGGACTGAAAAGTGAAAGAGTGTGTCAGTGTGTGCGTGTGTGTGCGCTGAGGGGGTAGATAGGGAGAGGAGCAGAGTGTTTATAAAAGATAAGCTCTGGCTGAAATCACAGAATAAAAGAGAGAGAGAGAGAGAGAGAGAGAGAGAGAGAGAGAGAGAGAGAGAGAGAGAGAGAGAGAGAGAGAGAGAGAGAGAGAGAGAGAGAGAGAGAGAGAGAGACTAACATTAAGCAGTACAAACATGATTATTCAACAGCAACTTTCCCTCCACAAATGAGAAACATCAAGAGAAACGTGGCAGAAAAACAAGAGGGCAACGATGAATGACAGAGCAAAAGATGGATGAAAAGCCCATTAATACCAACGAGACAAGGAGAGGGAATGGAGGAGATACAGATGGACATACTTCATTTGTCTACTACAAACATGAGCTGCATCCAAAATAACTTACTTTTGATTGTTAAAGGCCCACTGAAGTGTTTTGAAACGCACTGCATTATTCAATGTGTTGACGTAATTTCCCCTGAAACGGCTCCAGCTGTTAGCAGCTCCTCCCCTTTTTTGAAACAGCCAATAGCGTTTCGTTAATATACAGTTTGACTAGAGCCTTTCTGTTTGGTAAAGCCAGTTTCCTCTAACTGTCTATCATCACAATCTCCTCCATATCGCTTTGAAATGCAGCATTCTGTGCAGAATTCAAATGGGTCCGATGTTTTGTTGTCTGCGCCGACTCGCACATATGATCCGCACTGCGCTCTCGTGTCTGTAGTCTAAATTTAGACAAGAGCCGTTGGTGTGTGTGCATAAAACTAACGTGAAAACAGACTTCATTCACCTCAACTGAAAGCATATTTACACTGAATGGTTTCCTATCGCATATATAGTGTGCTATGTGCCTTTCCCCATTTCCGATTTCAGCCGCAACTTCAGCAGTGTAGGGGGCGGGCTTTAGATTCTAGAAAGCATTTTGATTGGACAGAAGATTTGATGAGAAGGTGAAGTCTGCAATGATGTCATTAAAATCTGCAATTAGTTTTAATGGAAGTGAGAGACTATAAGTTTTGAATGCTTATATCTCCTAAATGCAAATGTTGTCATTGTTTAAGGCTAACATAGTCATACTAAAAGCTAAAAAAAACTTCAATTTTGATTTGAGTGGGCCTTTAAACAGCATAGTCTATATGTATATACTGCAATTGTTTAGTATGGCATGCTACTAGTCGTTGACCACTAGACATATCAGTCAATATTTGACCTTTTTTTTTTAACAATCAGCTTCACCTGATAAGTTCTTCTGGTTGGCCAATAAAGTTTCGGAAGCAAGACTTTTATATTGACAGCATCGGGACTTTAATTTTGACAGCACTGAGAATGCTATCTTTGTTTGTAAAAAAAAATATTATAATAAGACTACAGAAAGTTGCCATCTAAAGTATAAATTGGTTTATTAAACAGGTTTTTTATTTCTAACTTAATAAATATTACGTAAAATAAATAACATTTTAATTCAGCATGTTATTTACTCTTTCAATGAAATGGCATGATATCATATATTTAGGCTTCATATCGGTCACCCTGTTCTTTGAGACGTCGCATCAGCCATAAAAAAAATCTATTTTGGTTGTCCACTACATACTACATCCACCATGACTTATGATATCAGACTCATTGCGGTTCTCCGCTATTGATTTCTCCTCTCCCATGGACTCATGGGATAGTAAAGTGTCCATCGGCTGCCCAGTAGGTCATCTGGTAATTCTTTTGTCCCTTTCAAGTCAGTTCACTCAATGGTCATCTTAGGAATGCAGTCAGGCAGTTATTTTCACAACATGGGTTCAGTTCATTGGAAATCTCTATACACAAATATACAATAAAATGCCAACAACTTGAATTCCTTTTTAAAGATTATGATTATAGAGAAATATCAATTAAAGAAGACTTTTTGCTCAGTTCTTTACACAAATACAAAACAGTGATACTATGACCATAGCGAATGATTTGTAAATGGACACATTTTAAAGTTTGCGTCATATTAACAGCTCCATATGTATGCATTTTCTGCAAGAAAAGGATCCTCTGCGTCTTTGATAAAATAGCTCAAAAACATTGAAGTTAGCTAAACTTGCACGGCTGCTTCAGCAAATACATTATCGCACATTTGCCTTTGTTCACACACTATCATTTACTGTAGGTTGAGGGCAGGTTTTAGTGTAAACGTCAGCATTAACCTTTTCAACACCACTCAACGGACATTTCCTTTAGCGGAACAGTTCCTGTAGCGGCACGTACAATAGCCTACGCAAAAATATTGCCATTGTCATTTGTTTCAGATTAATAGGATTTCTCCTTTTCATTATAAGGCCATTCCTTCTCAGCTATTTTTTCTCGTGCATATTTGGACTTCTCCCGCAGCTTTTCACATACAGACGCACTTTAGACAAAGAAAGCAGAACTGTAGGGAGGGATGGGGACAGAAGCTTCAGGTCCATGAGGCAGATTGGCTGTAAAAAATTAATGGCAGACCGTGAGAGGGAACAGTGGGGCAACAGATCGAGGAGAAACTGTGATCCAAGCACGAATAAAAGTATAGTTTTAATATTGACTGTATTTCATCCAGCATCTCTCTCCCATAATGACTTTCTCTCTCAGTTTCCCCGTCATGGCTCCTGTGTTGCTTTCCATCTCCCTGCCACTGAATGAATTACATTATTTGTCTTGGGCCCATCTTCTGTGAAACTGAATGTGTGTGTGCATTTGTTCCTAACAGCCATTCTTCTCCTGCAGATCTGATTGTGTCGATTTGTCTTGCAGCCACACTACACTTCAATTTGCCATCTGTCTGTCAGGGCCGTGCTGAGGGCCGTTATTGATTCGCTGTTGCTGCCGTCACTCTTTATGACTGTCAAAGCACAATCACGCCCATACCATTTCCATACCTGGACTATTGCTGAATGGCATGATATAGTATAAACTGCCTAACAACAGAAATGTGTGTATACCGTAAAGATTCTTCTCAACTGACCAATATTTTTTACACACTTTCCATTTAATCAGTTTTTATATCAGGTCTAATGATAAAAGGGTCCAGCATTACTAAACTGTAGAGTGCATGGGTAAGATAATATAACCGTAATATCATAAATATATATTTAATGTGTTGTATGAATAATAAGCTATTCATTCTAAAGTGAAATCTTGACTTAAGCTTGTTGTGTAGCGGCTAAATTATTAATACTACAATATTCTTACTTCATAATGATTATTTTTTGTAACTAAAACTATCATGTCACCTTCGGTCACCTATGGTTACGGACAAAAATTGTCTGTAAATAATAAGTAATATTCATCAGCGCTATCCGCATCTAATCTTTTACTTTGTATTCATTAAGTTCCACACTATTGAGATATAGACAGAGACCGTTACCATGATATCAAATTACTCCAGTCGCCAAATTCCCGGTCCTCGCCCACACCTAATAATGGACATATGTCTCGCTCAAAACCTCTCATGTTATGCCTCTAAGAACTCATTTCCTCAACCACAGTTAAATAGATGCCACAATTCATGGAGATTTAAATAAAGTGATCAGCTGCTCAAATGGAACTGTGCTGCATGTAGTGATTACCTGTCAGAGAGTAATTTACTCTAGTCCATGTGCATCATGCTCACTGCAAAACCCTGCTGCCGCACACAAACCCACAAGGTATCGTGCCATCCGAAATCAATTCAATCAGGCAATATTTATGGACAGATTGAGCATTACATCATCTCACTGTGCAGCTCAGTAGGAGGACATCAATGAAACGCAGCAGGCTAGAGTAGAGGATGTGGCCCGTGACTTTCATCCTGAAAGATTAATAGAGTCTCATTGTTACAGTTTCAAATCTCTTGCACACATTTTTCTCATTCATCTAGCTCACGTGAGCTTTCTGGAAGCGTGGTCGACAACTGTATCCAGTGTTTTAAAGGACGCGGTCACACTTCCATGAGGGATTTATATGATATTAAAATTCTGTCTGAATACCAAATAAGCGGATACTTATTCTCATGTTATTAACGATAACCAATAAATATTGATATTAAATAAAATTCAGTGTTATTGTTAACTAAAACTATTAACTATTTCAGTTTTTATTAACTGAAACCAAATCAAAGTATAAATGATAGATTAAAACATTTTTTAGAAGAAATTAGATGACTAAAAAGTACTAAAACTACTCAAACTAAGAAAAAACTAAGAGTAATGACAAAGAACATACATTTCTTAAACTTAAACTAAACTTAAAATGAAAAATGTAATATTAATAAATGTTAAGTCTTTTAATAATACCCATAATAATTTAATAAATAATTTGTGTTTTTAAAACGTGCAAGCAATCTCCATGTTAGACACGAGAGAGAGAAAAAAGAAAAAAAAAAGCATGAACAATTATATATAGAATCAACCAACACCAATACAAATCCACTTGGCTCAAAAATCAAAGCCTGAATGTGCGTGACACTTCCGGCAAGTTATTTCAAGCTACTTTCCTGGCACAGACTGACCACTGCAGCTAAGAGCAACCAAATCCAACCATTACCTAAGATGATTTTTACCTCCAGCTGGGGCAAATTCACAGGTTGAAATTTGCTTCTTTATATCTGCTCACCAGCACATCTGCACTCTTCTCTCTCCTCCATTCCTCCTCTCCAGTCTAAATGCCCCATAGGGAGGAGAAGTCCAATACTGGCTTCAATTGATTGGAGGTGACTGAGTTTAAAGATTCTGCTTCTGAAGGGAAGCACACACTACTTGACTGCTGCTGTAGGGCGCTTGACTAAACTGGGTTTAGTGAAGGCATACTAAAATTGGCTCTTCATAAAGACCCCAGGACTGTGCATGAACCAAAAATGACAAAGTTTCAATGTTGGTTTTATAAGGAAAAGTCTATGGTCAATATTCAATGACAATTTATATTTAAAAAGGTGTAATGATTGTAAAAGTGATTGAACTTGCCCATTGGCTGTTTTAGCTCAGGTGCTCTGAGTTGTTATAAAAACACTGAAATTGGAGCCATATGAAAGGCATGTATTAAAGTGGTACTTTCATTAAATTTAGGGTAAGGAACCCTAGTTTGAGAAGGCCACCAATCACAAAGACAAGTTAAGAATTTAGACTGACCAGCTATTCTTAATTCCTGTTAAATTAATGCTAAAATGTAAATATTCAAACCTGTAATCTATATTTGTCCAGTTTAATCAGCAGCTATTTAATTTGTTTGCATGATGAAAAAATAAAATAAACAATACTTAGGGGTTCATTTATTAAAATGCATAATTCACTTTTTATGGTACATATGTACCTTATAAACCCACTCTGGATTCAGTTTTCAATAAAGCAATTTAACTTTGACATTTACGGCCAAATATGAATGTTTAGATAAGAAATTAATCTTCAATTTAATATGCACTTAACTGGAAGGATGTATAAGAAAGCATAGATGTGGGTGGGTTTAATAGTGTCATTTCAAGGGCTCTAATAATGTGGCGACATAATCAATGACCTCAATTTGCATGGAATACGTCACTTTATGCTCATTACTAGCAGTAGCCACTGGAGTAAATCATACTCATGGACATCTGTATTACTGATAGATACCTTTTATTTCTACACACTTTTTAGGTTGTGTTTCTTTGTGGGGGGATTTAAATTATTTTATGAGAAAATCTTGGAATAATGTTTTCAATTGGCATGTTAACGAAAGGATTAATCAACTAATCAGAGAAACGAATAGATGTTTTGATAATAATCATTAGTTTCAGCCTACATTTTCCCTAACAAATCAACTGGCGATTTTATCCTAAGCAAAGTGCAGTACACTTACAGTATGAACGGAACAATCGCCCTGGATCAACCAAGGGTTAAAATGCCTCACTCAACACCACCAATGTTGATCATGGATCACTCCAAATCTCACTGAGCCAGAATTTGGCATTAGGTTGTCTGACCAAAAAGGACTGTGGCAAGACCGCGCTGCAGTGTTTTGAACCACAATCTTGTGGCTACAAGCCCAAATGTTTACAGAGATCTTCCACCAGATTAGGAGGACCTTGTTCATTCAATCATCCGGCATCTCATCACCAGCCCAACTCGACCTTTAATTCCAAACCTACAAGATTGAACAGTTACAGGGCAGTTGCCAATACGTCTACGTGTGAATGCCTGAGAAAAAGTATATATGTTTAAATGTGAGGTTGAGTTTATTTCATTTCTGCTTCATTGGCCTCTCGCTCATCCCTCCCCGCTGTGCCAATCACAGCGCTCCAAGAGAGCAGAAGCTCCTACAGAGCAGAGTCCTCTTGATTCACTACTGAAAGAAGACAACAGTCCTGTCTTTCTCTGTCTGTCCCTCAAACATACAAAAACATACTGCAAGAAAACAGGTCTCTTCGTAACGTAACTAAAAACGTGTTGAGTCATTGGGTCGCATGAAAAGTTTTTAGTAGTTTTAAAAGTTTTGTTAATTCGTAGTGACAATCATATTATGTGGGATCAAGAAAAGTATTTGTATTTCTACTAGGGATGTCAACGATTAATCGATGATCGATTAATTGTCGATAAGACATTTGATCGATAAGACTTATCGATCATCGATTAAGCAGGGTCATGCGCGTGCGTGAGGAAACGGGAGGAAAAATGATGCGAGCGTGCCCCAGTTCTATTTGGAACCATTTTACTGCTGGAGTTACACCTTCATCATGACTGCAAGCTTGCATGTGCATTCGCAGCCTTTTGTTTTGTGCAAATGTAAGTTGTAATATTGTGTTTATTTTGTGCAGGCCTATCTTTAGCTGATTTATCTCATAAGGATGCATTTGGTTAATAATTAACGTTAGAGGTCAGCGGTAGTAAAAGCGTGTCGGTGATCAGCTTCAGCTCCAACAGCAATGTGCAGCTAAATAATGACTATGATTGGGACTGTCATATTACACAACATTAATGAGAACACTATTGTAATAAAACATTGTGATTGCTAATTATTTGGTTTTATTTGCTGTGTGTTTCATTGCGTTGATCCAGGAAGAGTGCATGCACAACATGAGTCACGCATTCTGACTCGCGCATGTAACTTAGTTCAAGTGCACTTGTGCATTCGCATCAGATTGTGCTGAAGAAATTTGTAATATTACATTTATTTTGTGACATTATATATGTGATCAATCATATAGGATGCGTTTCTTTCACCGAAATAAAACGCACTAGCAAATGGCTTCAGTGATTCAGTGCTTCGGCTTTAGCGCATACAGAGTAGGCTTGGGCGGTATCCAAATTTTGATACCGTCAAACCTCCTCCCTATTTTACCTCGGTATACGGTATTACCGTGAATAATTAAAACATTATGATGTAAGGCTCAGACAGCGTCAACAAAATGTTGGCTTGTGCCTAAACCGTTCAGAAACTGAATACCAAACACTAATACTGAAACAATAACAAAATAGCATGCACAACAATATTAACAACTGTTATTAGCAACAAATAACAGTTTAAAAAAAAGTGCAATACAACAGTCAAAAATAATTAAATTAACATAAACATCCAGAACAGGTTTAGCGCACACAAATGAATTAAATCAAATCACACTGCCTGGAACAACTTTAAAGAGCAGCTTATACAAAAAAGTGTAAATAGACCCACAACAGTCAACCAGAGTTGAATTAACCTAAACATCCATATTATAAAAATGATTGCAAAGCAATAGGCCTAAATAAAAATATCTTTCCAGTCTTCTTAACAATATTGTTTTTAACGAAAACCAAATAAAATAGGCTACCTGAATCAATTGATTAACGAATTAATTAATTAAATAACAATAAATGAAAAAGAGAAAAAGAAAAGAAAAAAGAAACGAATGGCAAGTGGCATCAAATTCTAGTCAAGATTTTTCGCTAGAAAAACCAACGTTTACTTTGTCCGGCTTTAACAGGGCACATTGTGGACCGACAACTTTACCTGCGGGGCTGAAAACCGTTGTGCTTGTGGCACAGACGCACAGTTGGCTTTCGTGCCACCTGGGGAAAACGCCCGGCAGCATTTTTCCACCAGAGAAGTGGGTCCTCGAGTAAATGGCTCCAAACAGTGGGTTGTCATTTGAGCTCCGACTCGGTCCTCTACGGTGCCGATGCCGCGGGACTGCCATTGCATCGGCTTGTTTTTTTTGTTTGTATGTTTTTGTTTTTTTGCAGCAAAAAAAAAAACGATGTTTATTTAGGCTTATTCATTTGTTCTTTTAACGAATTAATGAGTTAACTGGCCTAAATAAACGAAAGAATGAATGAATGAATGAATAGGCCTGAACGAATGAATAAATAAATAGGCCTAAATAAACGAATGAATGCATAAAAAAATAAGCCCATTAATGTTATTCCATTTGTTCAAATTTGCATTCACATTTTTAAGTAAGTTCCTTATGCGAGTCAAGTCTGCATTTATTTAATAAAAAAATACAGAAAAAAAGGTTTTCTATTTTAACATAGCCTACTTTTAAATATAATTTATTTATGTGATGCAAAGTATATGTGTATATATATATATAGGCCTATATTTTTGTTATTTTTTACATTTGAGCCCCTGCCCCTGAGAAACTCTCTGCACGTTTTATGCTTACCGTTATGAGACAATTGTCATACAATTGACTTTTTTTTTTTTTAGTCCCATGTCCACTTGATTTTTGTGGAATTCATGCTTTTTGCTTACATTGCCAGCTGTGTGACAAAAGGCTTCGGCAATATTACAGCATAGTCCGCGGGTGTGCTCGGTTTTTCATCCACGCAGCAGTGAGTGGATGGTGGTTTCGGATATGCGCCCTGGTTCAAGGTATTTCCATCTCTCGCGGTCATCTTTTTGTTGCACAATTTGCAAATTGCCTCGTCTGTATTTACCGCCTCTCCCTTCTCCTTCGGTCAAAACCCCAAATACTTCCAAACTGCAGAAGTTGTGTTCTTTTTCGAGACCGAATAACTCAGTGCCCGACTCGCCGTCTTTTTCCCTCTCTCTCTTTCTCATCCACGCTGTCACAACAACGCATACACATATTTAGGCATTTAATAAATAAATAGTATTTAATATGTAAATAGTTTAATTAGTTCAACTTATTAAATATTTAATAATTAATACGTTGATCAGCAATATGCAAGTTGATCTGTTTTTTGTTTTTTTTGACGGTTTGACGGTATTGAAACTGATACCGTTGCTATTTTTAGATCCCGCGGTATACCATTTTACCGTATTACCGCCCAAGCCTAATACAGAGCAATGCATAATAACTATGATTGGGACAGTCATATTATATAACAGAAATGAGAACACTATTTTAGATGGTGGTAAAGTCATTGGGTTTAGGTGCCGTGTTCAGAGCGTTGTTCCTAGAGCGCGTGAACACCACACGTCTCCCATTCTGAATATGAATCAGCAACTCAATTCAAGTTCACTTGTCCATTCGCATCATTTTGTGAAGATATTTAATTTGTAATATTTTGTTAACTTTATATAAATCTGTTTAATCTCATATAGGAAGCTTTTTGTTGAGTTAAATAACGTGCTAGCAAAGTTTCAGTGTAACTTACCAGTGTTGATTCAGCGCATCCGCTTCAGCTCGCGCAGTTCAAACAGCAACGCACAACTAAGAATAACTATGATTGGGACTGTCATTACATAACATTAATGAAAACAATATTTTAATAAATCGTTTTGAATTAACTGGGTTTAGGTGACGTTTCAGCTCGTTGCTCTTGCAAGTGCGTCCACAAATTCTGAATAACAGATCTGAGGCGGTGTTCGTGTTGTATTACATGTTATATTTGGTTATTAAATAAGTAATTAAATTAAATTATAAATAACATCGACTAATTTTACAATCCCATAGCCCTTTGTTTAGATAAAAAAAATCCCTCTCATTCATTTGGTGAAGAACATAGCGTTTTGAGCAGCATTGCACATAGGCCTACTGTCATGCTGTCGGCTATAAGCCACTGCTGTAGACGCATATTTCAGTATTATGGTTAACGATTAATCGATTAATTTATTGTTAATTTAAACAACGATCGATCATGGGAATTTGTGAAAATTGACATCCCTAATTTCTACATCTGATCTGGCCTTCTACATGTGGCCTTGATGCTCTACGGTTTGAGCTGCAGAATCCCTGTCAGTAAGTGCATTTACATGAAAAGGTTGATGCAGATTTATCTTTTTAGAAGCTTTAGAAGCAAAATGTATCTTTTTAGAAGATTTAGTCTGCCTGAAAGAAAAGCTGGGTTTTCTTTTCTTTTTTTTTAAGAAATGGACAGTTCTAGAAAAATGACTGTACTGCACAGCTCGCCTCCATCCAGCTTGTATACAAATTAATCAGAATATAATTTGCCTTGGCATTGTGCACTTGCTTCAATAAACAGGTGATGCATCACATGCATTTAACCTAGCAAATATTCAAAAAACATGACAGATGCTCAAAGAAACAAAAACCTGCAGTAGCTTGAGTATAAAACATATTTAAATGTCACCAACGAGAGCTTTTGAAATGTTCCTTTCCTCTTGTGAATACTCATTAGATGTTGACTGTTGCTCAAGACATTTTTTTCTCTGCAAAAAAATGATAATGGAATGAGTATGACCTTATTAGTAAGTGGTAAAAATTACATAATTGATAAAGCCCATTTTCCTATTTGGGGAAACTATTTTCATGCATTACAGTCCCTATTCCTTCTCATTTTTCTGAACATTAATTTTGCAGTGTGGTGGCAATTTTGATAACAAAAGGCAATGTACGGCATACATGAATACGAACTTTAAAAAAGGTTTGCTTGTTCTTTGCGTGGGCAGACCACCCTGACTTTATCCCCTCACGCACAGACAAAGCAGAAGAGTGAAAGACCGGCTCAAGATCTCAGCTCTTCCCAGTGGAGATCCGGCTCAGAGCACCAATTAACGGGCCAATCCGCCTGAACTATCAGCCTCAGTCATCTGCACTGCTGGCCATCAGGATTTATCTCCCGACAACCACACAGCAGCAATACACGTTCGAGCTAAAGCACAGCCAGAGAAAGAGTGTGTGACGGATGAACAACCAGAGTGAAAAATGGAATCAGAGAAAAGGAGAACGCAATGGAGGACACTGAGAGGAAAGAGGGGGAAACATGTGTCATCTTAAGAGAGGCGGTCGTCAAGTGTGAAAAAGAAGTCGTGAGATGTAGCTAGTAGATTGATCTCCTCATTAACTCAGTCAAAGAGAGTAGAACAAGGAGGAGATGAACCACTTGCAAAAAGATGAAAAGGGGAAAATGCAATATGGTAGCTGTGAAAATGGAAGTTCTGAGATACAGTTAAAAGTATTTTTCAGTTTAGTTTTTTTAAGGGCCGAAGCTGATATTTTACAGAGCAGGGTAGCTGATGGTAGACATAAAGTCTAGATAAACAGTACCGTTCAAACGTTTGGGGTCAGTAACTTTTTTATTATTATTAAAACGGGGGGTCTAATGCTATTTCATGCATTCTGACTTATTTACACCGTTCAAGAGTTTCATGCTAAACATGGTCAAAATGTCAACACCAAAAAAACGGAGTTGGACATTTGACGTTTGATCATTCCTGCGCCAAATACACTCCTTAAGAACTCAAATAAGTTCCTTGCATGGCCCCTTCTCCAGTATGAACCCAGTACTGTGAAATAATATTACAATGTGAACATAACAGTTTTCTATTTTAATATTTTAAAATGTATTTAAAGATGCACTATGCAACTTTCCGTCCACTAGAGGTTGCCTATTCAAAACAAATGTGTAGTTTGATGACGCAAAGTTTGAGCGCAGCATCTTGGGACATGTGGTCTTCACCTCACAGCCGGTGGAAAATAGGACTCGGGCAGAAATCACGTTCATGCATGCATTTATTACAACACTGTAGTGTGAAGCAGAGCAGGACCGATTGTTGTGGAGCTGAGCACGGCCGCTGGAGTGATTGTTAGACAAACACCCGCCTCGCGAACGCCCGGACTTTTATCATGACGGGACAGGACACATTTGCTGGGCGCCTGCAGTATTTCTACTCTTTCGGTTATGATTATGAGGTAATGCAGCCCTGTTTATCATATTAGATACATTTAACTGTATTGAAAATGATGTTATGACGTTACTCCGTGAGTTCACTTGTTCACACTGCTAAGAGAAAAGCGCTCCTGCCAAATAAAACATGACACAGAGGGTAATGCAGATATGACGCAATTGACAGGCGAGTTCCTCAAATGCTATGCTGAAACGTCCCGGTCCTTAGTTAAAACAGCTATTTTTTCACAATTTACAAATAGTTGGAAACATTTGGGATATTGTAGGTACTCAAATGAATAAAATATATAACACTGGCCTAGTGGTTTTTAATGATATTTTACTGCAAATATACTACATAGTGCACATTTAATGTGATGGCAAAGCTGGATTTTTTCCAGCACAATTACTCCAATCCTCAGTGTCACATGATCCTTCAGAAATCATTTGAATATGCTGAATTGGCACTTAGGAAGCATCTCTTTAATCCAAACTGTGACACTTTTTTTTCAGGACTAGTTGATGGATAGAACAGCGTTTATCTGAAATAGAAATCTTGCTGAAATACAACACTGTTGCAATGAATAAATACATTCAAAGACAGAATTACATTTTTGGCAGATTATGGGAAGTTGTGTGTGGAGTGATGAATCACGATGAAACAAGTTGCATGGTGATGCTCCATAGCTGTCTTCGAAAATCTGGTGAGAAATATAATAAATGCATCTCAACCACAGCGAAGCAAGAGATGTCAGTGTGTGGAGAGCCTTATTTTTAGCTGCTGGTCATATTGGTGAGATACTTTATTGTGAAAAATCCTTCAATGCTTTGGAGTGAAGTGGCTTGAGAGCAGGTTCATCAGGCTTATGTTTTGGCCTTGGACAGAGTCCAGATTTAAATATTTGGTTACACATTTTTAAAAAAAAATCAACTTCTCGTGAACTGTTTAAACTTCAAAATTGAAGCCATTAACATTGAGTGGTTTGTTAACTTAATTTTCACCACCCTGAAATAAAATACAGCAGTGTTACCCAAAGAAACAATGTTTATGATTTTCAGACTGCAGTTTAAATATATTGACAATCAGTGGTGGCCACCGAGTGAACTAATTTGCCTTCAAGTGTCACAGTGTTGTTGACTATTTATGAACTGGTGTGTTCGTGTGAATGTGAGTTTGAGTTCATTGTTTTCCAATCATATTTCCACCTCTTTGCCTCATCATTTCCTGTCCCTTCTTTACTTCCAATCAATAAAAGCAGCAAAAGCCTGAAAGTAACAGCAAGGAAGCAGCAGAGGCAACACAGAGCGAGAGAACGCAGAGCATTCACGTGTGATGGGAACAGAAAGGTTGGATGATTGTAGTTTGATTGCAAATTTCTAATTCCACAGTGCTATGAAGCAAAACAATCTTACACCACAGTGGCTCTTGACATGCAGTTTGTGGAACATAACAGTTGGTTCTCTGTTTAAGTGAGAAGCTGTGTTACAGTAGCCATGGTTTCTTCTGCCAGAGGGTGTCTGAACACACTTCACTATCAGTGCCTCGAAGGTAAAGAAATGCAATTTCACCTAGCCTTGATCCACTACTCCTCATCTGTGTGTTCTGTGATGTTAAGCGATTAGCTGAGGAAACGGGGAGGCCGAGTGAAAAGCACTTTTTGTTATCTATGTGGGAGTCTGTGGTTAGCCTCAGAGTCATTTGAGATCATTAAGGTGCAGACACCTTATTTAAATGCAAAACTGCCTGAGTTAAAGTCTACTCTCTCTCCCATGCCTAAAGACTCATCTGCTGGGAAATTGCAGTAAGAGTAAATCCTGCCTAGAAGAATTCCTCACCCTTTACTGTCAAAGGTAAAGTATGCCATAATGGTTTTATTTAAATTGGACGGTTAGTTTTTTGTTAAATTATAATCATCAGCATGACAACTTCAATTAAAATGTTAATGTAACATACGACTATTTGTATATACACTACTGTTCAAAAGTTTAGGGTAAGTACTTTTTTGAAAGAAATTAACACTTTTATTTAGCAAGAATGAATTAAATTGGTCAAAAGTGACAGAATTCTAAAAAAGGGCATAAGGATTACTGTGAAAATATAATAATAATAATAATAATAATAATAATAATAATAATAATTAGTTACATTTATATAACGCTTTTCTAGGCACTTAAAGCGCTTTACATAAAAGGGGGAATCTCCTCAACCACCTGGATGATGCAACGGCAGCCATATTGCGCCAGAACGCTCAGCATACACCAGCTGATAATATAAAATATTACTTATTACTGATAAGAAATTATTCTTAAGCACCAAATCAGTATATTAGAATGATTTCTGAAGGATCATGTGACACTGAAGACTGGAGTAATGATGCTGAAAAATTAAGCTGACATAATGGAATAAATTACATATATTAAAATATAAAACACAACATTACTGCTTGATTTTTTTTTTTCATCAAATAAATAAAATATAAAACAACATTACTGCTTGATTTTTTTTTTCATCAAATAAATAAAATATAAAACACAACATTACTGCTTGATTATTTCTAATAATCAAAGTAAGGTTTTAATCGCAGTACCCTACGATGCTTACATGACAAGCACAACTCTTCACTCCAGTTTACAATTTTTCATTCCTGCCAAAATCCCATTATGATAACATTATAAGGGTGCATGTAAACGCACTGATTGTTACACAATAAGTTTCCAATACACTTTCTTTAGAACATCTTAGGTAATTAAGCTTGGCTGTATGCTTGCAAAACAGTCAAAAGATGTTTAATAACTTTCAAGTTTCAGTATGCTGAACTGAGGATGGGGAAATTAGTGCCGCACATAGCACACAAGACAACTCCAAAAAGTATATGCACCGACTGATCGTCCAGGGATCGGAATTGGGCGATTTTCTGCATGACTGGCCCTGATCCGTGATCGGCCGATCAGTCACACGTGTCGCCGATTTTGAGCCGATTCGTGTACATGCGGCTGTGAGCGCGAGTGCGAGCGCGGCCGCGACGTTGACGTCACAGCCACACACGCGATCACAGCGCATTTGAACCTGTGTGCTTTGGCGTGGAAGTTTTTTTACTGTGAGCGAAGAAGACTAATTATTCCATTTGTGAAACTTGACAAACCTAATTAGACACTGAACTCCATCACCACGAGGAACATGTCCGGCTAAAGCTGGCCAAAGCTCAGAGCTAGCCACAGGTCAGCAGCCTCTCCTATCTTTCCTTGGTATAAGCAGCGAAAAGACCAAAGCATAAGAAAATTATGGAATTCATGGCACTGGATAACCAGCCGAACGCATAAACTTCACTAAGTTCTCACTTCATGAGAATTTACTGTTCCATTTGAGAAAACTGTCGTCAATGTCGGCAACCCCGTCGAAATAAAAGTTCACTTAAAAAAAAATTGAAATAAACAACATATATTAGGATAGATTACCTTAGCTATACGTCTGTATGTAATAATAATACGTCACTACTACTACTACTAATAATAATAATGCCTAGATGGTTGATTATTTTTCACTTGATCTTTTTTTTTAATAAACAATGTTTACTTTTAAACAGAATACAGCCTTTAAATGTTTATGTATTATTTACTTTAAATGATTATCATCATAAATAATTTTTAAAAAATGTAAATGGTTAAATAAAAAAATAAAAAACATCCCTAGCTGGAAACATGAATTACCGAATTACTGAACTATTATTTGGAGGAGTATTGTACACTTCAGGTTTGTTCATTGATAGAATCTTTTGACCTGGCACAGAACACTTATTTTTTGAGAGTTGTTTAAATGAGAGAAGATCCTATTGTAATGTTTACTAATTTATTTTATAATAAAAATAACATTTTGCTTTGAAGAAAAAGTGGATTTTTGTTTGTATATGCTGTCAATTATAGTTCTTAGAAAGAAAATCAGAATCTGCAAAAATCGGTATCGGCCGATCTCACTAAGAAAAAAATCGGAAATCGGAATCAGTCAAAAAAATTGCAATCGGTGCATCTCTACCAAAAAGCACAGACAGGGGGGCCGTTTCATAAGCTTAACTGAGGTATTCACACAGCAGACACTATCCTGGAAGTGGAATAACTTTGGTTAAACAGACCTTGCCAATTTTTAAAGAGAAATTGGAAGACTAACAGCATTTGTATCTTCAGTCAGTTGCCTGCCAGGCCTGAGGTGCTTTTTAAAGACCTCCGGCTGAAAAAGGGGGGGGGAAAACAACATTCTCCTCTCCCTCTGTCAGGCCTCAGGCTGTACATGTTGTGTGGTTGCAACAGTTGCCATATCATACACATCTGAACATGCGAGGCAGCCGTCCCAACTGTACCAGGCTCTGATAAAACAATCCTGCCAAACATTTCATGCACTTGCGTCATGAAAGAGCCCTTGACAACAGAAGGAGGGATGAGAAGATGAGAAACTAATGTCACCATACTTCACCACTAACACCCTCCTTATCATCTTCGGTCAATAGAGGAGGCGGTAACATTGGGACTTTCTGTGTCACACTAAAAGCAAAAGTGGTCTCAAAATGAGCCAATCACTGGGCCGAATGTGCCCGACTTTCATTTTTCCTCAATTTCACAGGACTTTCCGTGGCCTCCTACACAGGAAACAGTTGTACCGCTATAAGCTGTCACACTCTTTCATAACCATAGCTCTCAGGTCATGGCTATTTCTCCAGCCAAGACTTTAAAGAGATGAAGAGAATGAAAATGAATCTGAAGGAGAAAGGAGACTGATGCCATTAAGGCTAAAGAGAGATATAGAGAGCGAAAGCATGAATAGAATCAAAAGAGGGGGCAGAAAAGTCTTTCAAAGAGAAAGTGGAAGTGAAAGTCTGCATCAGAGAGATTGATATGACACGCTGTTTTACCTTTCATATTTACATTCACTGGAGTTGCTCTAAAAATATGTTTATATTGTTAATTAAATGAGCATTAGAGGAATTTTAATGAGTTGCTTTGACAATAAATCATATGGTGAGACCGTATTTTTTTGTCAGACCTTCTAATAAATCAGTCATAGTGTAGACTGTAGATCGTAAATGCAATTATATGAACGTTTAATTAAAAAGATCCTTTTTTTTTTGCACATTTTCTCCAGGAAATTTCCCCTGACAATGTTAAGCGCTTGAATACAATCAGTCAGCAATTCTATAGCGATTCATAATTCAAGAGCTTTTATTCCGCATGAGACAGATAGCCTACTATACGTTCGTCGATTACAGAGAGAAATATTAAAAATACAGAAAAATTGCTGTCTTCAGGAACGAGAGGAGAAAGTAAATAAATCAGAATTATTAGCATGCCCAGCAATATAATATACAATTAAAGGGTGTAGGCGTGTGAGAGTTTACCCAAAGACATAAGCCCCTTTTCACACAGCAAACCCAGAAAATTACCAGAATGACTTTTCCGGTAATGTGCAGTTCAGTGTTCACACTAGCAATATACCAGTAAACTCTGTGATAGCAGTCATTGGAAATCACCTTAAAACACAGAGCCGTTTTCTTCATGGATGATGTGAAGCGCTTTAGTTTCATTTTAACTTTAGTGTAAGAGTGTAATATTACCTATTCAATTTTTTTTATATTTAATATTCAAATATTTTTCATATTTAATTAATTTTCATTTTCAAGAAAATGTGAGAAATGGGGGGTTCCCCCCAATTTTGTTACAACAGTAAGATGATGTGGGAAATAGATTCAGAAAAAAAATCCTTTTCTGCACTATCGTCTTGTGGACTGTGCAGACATTCAAGACCGCAAACAAGTGTGCAAGAGAAAATGATTATCTTCGTCCTGTCCCCACTATATCAGTAGCTATACACACACTTTGCAAAATGATTAATCACTGATAAAGATCAATTGCCAATTCGCACACTTTTCAGGTCAACAAACTTGATCGTCATTGCACATTTCTTCCATAATACTAATTCAAAACTCCAGTTATTAAAATATCCTAAATCGCCACAGTGTATTTACTGCATCTCAGCATCACCTCATCAGACTAGGAAACAAACTCTGAATGTGAATCAGAATCAAATGACAAACAAGCTACACTCGCACACGCTATTTTTGTTTTATAATGACATATATCTCTAGAGCATCACAATATTATTATGCATGAGCATTCAGATGCTGAATAAACATATCCCTGCATAGTGAGCGAGGGAGTGTGCCCATCAGCATTCATAGAGAGTTTCCTGCGCTGACATGTATGCATTTCACACTCTGAGACACAACAACGAAAGGTCACAGAATGTCTTGCATTTGACGTTCGGCACACAGGTTCAGATTTAGTAAACACCTGTGTGTGTGTGTGTGGTGTGTGTGTGGTGTGTGTGGTGTGTGTGTGGTGTGTGTGTGTGTGTGTGTGTGTGTGTGTGTGTGTGTGTGTGTGTGTGTGTGTGTGTGTGTGTGTGTGTGTGTGTGTGTAGGAGAGGGGGTGGAGGAAGAGAGAGCCAGAAAAGGTCGACATAGCTTCATTCCCATGAGGAAAAGAAGTGGCCATCAAGTTGCCTTTCAAATTCTAATCAGTCTTTTCTCTCTCTCTTCCTGTCTGCTTTTTCTCGCTCATCACCGGCATCATCAACATGATCATAATAATCAGATCTCCAATCTGAGAGCTCCGTAACACCTGCTGTTCCCTCTCTAACCATTCACCTCCCACCTACTCTCACAGACTCTATAACTCCTCACTATAAAATCATTAAATGCAATCTAGAATCATTAAAAGAGCAGGACATACTAGCTACACACTTCACACTGATTTTGGGGGGAATGTGCAATGATTTAAATACATTCATGCATACAAAGCAACGACATAAAAATATGCAAATGAAAATGGATTCATAAATAGGCCATAAACAGAACTACAAACAGAAGTGGACATAAAGTGACAACCAATAATTCAATTCTGGTGACATCAGGGAGCAAAAGCCTGTTTGATGTGATGGAATCAGATCAAGATGGGGCGGACTTGAGCACTAGGCAAGGTAAGCGAATCAGGGTGCCCATCTGATTTGGCAAAACATATTTGGTAAATGCTTCAGTGCATATTTCTGTTTGCGTCTAGCGCCGAAGGTTTCTATTTTCATCATATTTTAGCAGTGTTGGGCAATGTAGCAAATCACAGACATATCATATTTTCTCAATGCAATGGCCAACAGGGGTGTTTAGGTTTATTGTGCAGGGCTCCAGACAGCTAAGACCAAAAATATTAATTTGTGAGTGATATTTTTGCTGAGATTGCCACTGGCGACCATATTGATGTGCAGCAACGTTACAGTAGAATAAAAAAAACTCAGAGTCTGAGAGCCAAAACATGTCAGAAACTGATAACAAACCGGAAAATATCAGGCTTTTTTAAAGCCCTCATCTCTATCGACTGTGCCAGCATGATCGAAATAGAAAGTGACAGAGACGTCCAAGTACTGTAAAAGTCCAGAAAGGCAAGGGTCTATTTCGTGTGCACAACATGAGGATAAACTACAGATAAACTGTTGATGTGTGGATGCAAACTAATCGTTAAAGGAAGTGTATGTAAGATTGTGGCCAAAACTGGTACTGCGATCACTATCCCCTCTCCCCCTCCCCCCTGAATCGAAGTTGCCAGATAGGCTGCAGGATCCAGCAGGAACGTTTGTAGCTGCAGCTGTAGTAACTACAGCAGAGCTGGCAACCCGGATGCAGAAACACTACCGACTTTGTGATTGGTCAATAGGTGGAGGGTGGAGCTTCAGGCCAAAACACAAAATGTCAACATGAGGGCTGCAACAACAACTTTTAAATGACAATACCCTGACTTGACTAATGTTGTCAGTGATATAAGTATTTGAAATTAACATGTTTTTTTAAAGCTACACTGTGTAACTTTTTCAGTTTATTCTTAAGATACTAAGTTACTAAGTAGCTAAAAACACTTAGTTCCTTCAAAAATATATGTGCTCATTAATGTATATTACTTTATAACTTGAAATAAGTAATTCTCGTAAGTTTATAATATATACCATTGAAAATACGCGTGAGGGGTTCGAATGCCGGTCGCCATGTTGCCCCTCCATCTTGAAAGTACATTAGCTAAAGAGGGACATACCCGTAAATTCAAGCTTCGCCTTTCGCGTTTTAACACTCGATGGCACTCATGGAGGAGGTCGAACTGGAAGCCATGTTAATCAGCCACCGTAGGAGTTAAAACGAAATCGGAATTGAGAGGAACAGTAACTAATATGGATTGTCATATAACTTTACACCGCTAGATGGGGGAAAATATCACACAGTGTAGCTTTAATGTCTAGTGACATATCAGGGCCATTTTATGTTTCATTGAAATACATTTCTTACATACATGATACAGTTCCTTTAACAATTTTCGTTTTTACCTGATACCATTATGGATTCTTATTCTCAATAGATTTTAATCTTTAATGTGTTCTGTTACTGCCTGAACTTCACGTTATTTGTAGCTAAGTGACAGCCATCCATAATAGCAGATTTGTACTTAACTGTCACCTTTAATAGGTCACTTATTACGTGTTTGTTAATTTTAACTTTTTTGCGCGCTTTACTGTGGCCTGACATATCGCTTAATTAGCTATTTGACCTTGGAAAGAGCTTGATACATTTGATAAAACATCTAATTTACCTCAGAAAAGCCATTCAATGCTCACAAACTACATAACTATTATACGATACATACTGTAGCATTTTTGTATTCCGATATATTGTGACACGATAAAGTAGGCTAAATACACAAGAGCAAATGAGTGTTAGGCCTAGGCTAACTTTAATTTACTTGTAAAACACCGGATATTTGCTTAGGGCCCCCAAATCTACGTCCGCCCCGATAGACCTAATATACAAATGGTCACATTCACGCGTTATCAAGGAACCTGTCAAAACTGTAAATGGCATATGTTTAATATTTGTTGTTATTTAGGACCTACCTGCGGAGTCGCCGACAAGTCACACGTGCAGCTGGTGTTGTCAAAACTCAACAAAGACTTCTTCCTTTGCTAAGAGTATAGGGCAGTTTTGCAGTTTTGATTTAGTCGATTGTAAAGTATATATCCATTTATCTGGTGCTCTTTTCGTTCTCCGTGTTATAAAATATGGGTTTGGTTGTTAACGTTTTACTGATGAGAAACGGCTCCAAACGAATCAGCGCGCGAGGACGCATTACGAATCATTCAGATTGAACCGCGAACCGACTCAGTTTAGCTTGCTAACGTTGCTAACGCGATTCGCTGAAAATAATTGATTCACAGCAGAGATTCGTTTGTGAATCGAGTTCAGAATCATTATAGAGAGCTGACAGCGCGAATACAGCAGATTTGATTGCTGAAATTATATGTATTCTTCTTCTTTCGGCTGTTCCCTTCAGGGGTCGCCTCAGCGAATCATCTGCCTCCATCTCCTATATATATATATATATATATATAGGCTAGATAGATAGATAGATAGATAGATAGATAGATAGATAGATAGATAGATAGATAGATAGATAGATAGATAGATAGATAGATAGATAGATAGATAGATAGATAGATAGATAGATAGATAGATAGATAGATAGATAGATAGATAGATAGATAGATAGATAGATAGATAGATAGATAGATAGATGGGAAGGGGAATTTTTTTTTTCAGGCAGGCATAGCCTAATGGCAAAACTTCAGGCAAGTTTTTATCAGTTAACATTTAATGGAGCTTCTGACAAGACGTTTGTTAAATAGCCTACTGAAATTGACTTGGTAAATCAGTGCCTCAAAAAAGATGGTGCTATATTGGCTGCCTGATGATGCAGCTTTTATAACAAAAGAATCGTTATTAATTTGATAATCTCTCTTACCTCCAGAATTACCTGTAATGCTGATATTACCACCTGGATAACAACTCATTAATCTACTCCAATCTCTTCCCTCTCTTTCTCTTTGTGCTTTCTATTCTAGCCTATATATAGCTAGCTATCTCCCGCCTGCTGTTTTCCTTCTTACCTGTTCATTTTCTCTCAAACCCCTGGCTTTATATCTAAATTATCTTTTTTATTTCCACTGCCGCACCATTTTTTAGAAACATACTCTCATGTTCTCCGACACCCTTTCCTTCTAGGTGTCTCCTTCATTTGATCTTTCCCTCTTTCTATTCCTATATCTGTAATTACTACACAGCCATGAGACATTTTAATATGTGGCAAAGTAGGCCTACCTATTTTCTTCTACTCACAGTCATTTTTAACTTTCCCTCTCTTTTCTCAGTTTCCTTCCTCCTAAATCTCTCTCCTCGTCTAATCTTCCACTCATGTTTTTCCATCTTCTAAATCTGTTTATCCTGTCTTCTCATATCCATAATCCGCCGCATAGTCCTAAACATACACACAGAACTGGGATGAAGCATTTCCGCTGCTCATACAGAAGCTCTGCATTTAAACAAACCACTTTTTTTTCAGCACATCCTCTATCAAGGAAACCTCAATCCCCAGCTGGCAGAATGTGTGCAAACACACACACGCTCTTCCACAGGGGCGCACATCTGTGTCCCTCTCTTTGTCACTTCTACATCCCCTGCAGAGGAACATGATTGCTGCCCCCTGGGCCGGAACACAGCATGTGCATTTGTGTATGTGGGTCCCTTTAACACCACTAGGCAGTGGGACTAGAGAGCTGAGCTCTAATGGTGATAGATTCTCAGCATAACGGATGTGGCTCCACTTCAGATAAAGTGGGTCATGTCTGAGGAGCGGCGATGAATTTCCACAGTGCCAAATCCAAATGCATTAGCCTCTCTCTGTTTTACTTAACGAGGACGGCGGAGGAAGTGCAGGGGTGTGTGTGCTTGTGCCGCTCTTCAACCATTTGAAGTGCACATGTACGAGTGCCAACGAGTAAGTATTTGCGTTTGGGTGTGTGTAACTCAGACAGGAACAGGAAGTGCTGATGACTCACTCTCATAGAGTAACACAGCGAGTGTGCTGATGTATTTCGGCCTATTTTTCAGAATGTCTCGTTAAGTTATCTTCATTGTCTCTGTCATCATCTTTTTCAGGCTTTTTATGCCTTATTTAGACAGGATGGCGAAAAAAGACATGGAACTGGGAAATAACACACCCTGGATTTCCGCAGGTGCATCATGGCACTTCGAGAAGCCAGTCTGTAGACTTAAGTAACACATGAAAGTGTGTGAATGTCATTGCATTAGGTTCAAAATCTCAAACTGAGTGGCGATGCACATCTCAGAACTAAACTTAGCTTGGGTGTTTTTTCAATGACACCGCCTGTTTTTAGTGGATGCAAAGTCTGGTATCGTAGAAATGTTACCACAGGTGGAGTAGCCTACTTCATGTACTATGAGCATGCATCTTATGCTAACATTTGACAACATAAAGTGTCCAAATATTTCATTCAAAACATTTTATGACATTTTGCTAGAAAAGTGTTATATCGTTTTATTATGCAAAGACCCACATTTTCACAAATGGTGTACTTCTGAGACTTTTCTTGTAAGTGGAAAACAAACAGCGGTGGTCTAACCTTGCTTATATATTCTTTAGAGATTCACAACATCAAGTCTTCACCTTCTGCTCTTATTGCGTTTCTCTTAAATTTACATTAATGTATTTGGCAGATGTTTTTATGCAAAGGGATTGAAGGTATAGATTTTAGCATTCTTGCTTTTTCTGGGAATTCATCCCATGACCTTGCTGACCTTGATTTGTTATTTAAAAAAGTTAAAAGGGATAGTTCACCCCAAAAAGTTCCTTAATTCATGAATTTCTTCTTCAGAACACAAATAAAGATATTTTTGATGAAATCTGAGAGCTTTCTGTACTCTAGACAGCTACGCAACTGATACTGTGATGTTTCAGAAAGTTCATAAAGAGATTGTAAAACTAATCCATGAATTGAGCGGTTTAGTCCAAAATTTTCTGGAGACACGATCGCTTTATTTAATGAACAGATTAAATGTAGGCTTTTATTCACATATAAACATTCATCCATTGTGGTAAACGGAAGCTCAAGCATGTTTGCTTAGCCTGCAAGAACCAATGAGGTTCATTCTCATGTTACACATCAAGGCAAGGCAAGGCAAGGCAAGGCAAGTTTATTTGTATAGCACATTTCATACCCAATGGCAATTCAAAGTGCTTTACATAGAAATTAATTAAAACAGTGGTAACAAATGCATGAGAAAAAAAAAAGAATACCATAAGGACGAATAAAGAATTAAAAACAAGCATAGTTAAAACAGTCGTAAAGATATAGTAATTTAAAAAAAATAATAATAAAATAAAATAAAATATTAATAATAATAAAAAAATAATAATAAAAAATAAAAATAAAATAAGATAAAATAAAATAAAATGGTCAGATCCACAATAATGGTCTGATATAAAAATAAACATTCTTCAGTTTACTGCCTACATACATGTACCATCTTAATTAGAACACCTCTCATTCATTTCTTTCTCAAACACGTTCATAACATCCATTTTAATCTATTCCCTGATTTTTACTCAGAAACCTTCTTGTTAAAACCCTTACTCACTCATCATACCCTCCACAGATTTACACATACTCAAACCTTATTGTCAAACTTACTATTTCCATCAAACCCAGTTTTCACTCGTCATATTCAACTCAAAAGAACATATAAAATAAACAATAACCAAAGATAAGAACAAAGGTAAACTAAAACAATTATAAAAAGAATAAAGAGATAAGATAGGGTGCAATCAGTCGGACATACAGTGCTCGGAGCTCATTCAGTAAACGCACAGCTAAACAGATGTGTTTTGAGTCTGGATTTGAATGTGGCTACTGTTGGAGCAAATCTGATCTGTTCAGGAAGCTGGTTCCAACTACGGCTGGCATAATAGCTAAAAGCAGACTCTCCTTGCTTTGAGTGAACTCTTGGTATTTCTAACTGACTTGATCCTGCTGATCTGAGTGATCTGTTGGGTTTATATTTAATCAGCATATCTGCGATGTATTGGGGTCCTAGCTCATTGAGTGATTTATAAACAAGTAATAGTACTTTAAAGTCGATCCTAAATGTAACTGGAAGCCAGTGTAAAGACCTGAGGACTGGTGTGATATGGTCATATTTTCTGGTTCTGCTCACTATCCTGGCAGCAGCGTTCTGTATGAGCTGCAGCTGTCTAATGGTCTTTTTAGGAAGGCCAGTGAGAAGGCCGTTACAATAGTCCACCCTACTGGTGATGAAAGCATGAACGAGTTTCTCTAAGTCTTGCCTGGAGACAAAACATCTAATCCTTGCAATATTTTTCAGATGATAGTATGCTGATTTAGTTATTGCTTTGACATGACTACTGAAACTCAGGTCGGACTGTAAAATCACTCCAAGATTCCTGACTTGATTTTTTGTTATCAGGCCTTTAGCCTCAAGATATGCGTTCACCTTGAGAATTTCATCTTTGTTTCCAAATGTAGTGATTTCGGTTTTGTCTTTGTTTAACTGAAGATAGTTTTGGCACATCCAGTTGTTAACTTCATCAATGCATTTGCACAGGGAGTCAATGGGGCTGTAGTCATTAGGTGATAGTGCTAAGTAGAGCTGGGTGTCGTCAGCATAGCTGTGGTAAGCAATATTGTTCTTTTTCATTATTTGGCTCAGTGGCAGCATATACAGGTTAAACAGGAGTGGTGCAAGAATGGACCCTTGTGGGACTCCGCATGTCATGGATGTCCACTCAGACTTATGGTCACCTATACTCACATAATAACCTCTCCCTTCTAAGTATGATCTGAACCATTTGAGGACCATTCCAGAAAGCCCAACCCAGTTTTCCAGCCTGTCTAGAAGTATGTTGTGGTCAACAGTGTCGAATGCAGCACTGAGATCCAGTTGTACCAGAATTGATGTTTTGCCTGTATCAGTGTTTAAGCGAATATCATTTATAATCTTTATGAGCGCTGTCTCTGTACTGTGATGTGGACGGAAACCAGATTGAAAATTGTCAAAGTATCCATTTGAGCGTAAGAATTTGTTCAACTGATTGAAAACAACTTTTTCAATGATTTTGCCTATGAAGGGGAGATTTGAGATTGGTCTGTAGTTGCTCAGTATGGAGTTATCCAGATTTCTCTTTTTCAGAAGAGGCTTAACTATTGCAGTTTTAAGGGCGGTTGGAAAAGTCCCATAGAGAAGTGAGGAGTTTACCACTTCTAGGAGATCTGCTTCTAAACAGTTAAACACACTTTTGAAGAAAGAAGTGGGGAGTGTGTCTAGGGCACAGGTTGATGTTTTAAGATGCTGTACTGTGTCTTCTAAAATTTTGCAGTCAATAGCGTCGAAATCTGACATGGTAATTTTCCGAGGGTTTGGTATGATCTGACTGACCCCAGAGCAACTAGAGGATGTGCTGATCGCCTTTCTGATATTATCACGATATTATCACATCACGTGAATAAAAGCCTAATTAAATTTACGATCTTGATTTACGAGATTTACGATGAACTTTTAGAAGCATCAAGTGTCCAATGCGTCTATCGCGGAACAGAAAGCCCTTTCATTAAAAAGATTAATTTGTGTTCCAAAGATGAAATACAAATTATTTATTATTTAATCATTTTACCTATTATTTAGCAGTTGTCTATTATATATATATATATATTTTTTTTTGTTTGTTTGTTTGTTTGTTTGTTTGTTTGTTTCTGTTTTGTTTGTTTTTTTCTTTGAGTTTGTTTTACCCTACACTGTATGTATTATGTATAACTTACTGTATGTATTATTAAATAAATAAATAAATAAATAAAAAAATAAAAAAAACAAAAAAACAAAAACAAAGATGAAATACAAAAATGATGAAAATGTCTTATGGGTTTGAAACTACATGAAAATGAGTAATTATTGACAGAAATTAGATTTTTGGGTGAACTACCCTATAAAAGAGGTTGAGAATAAAATAGCATTGTACTTTAACTTTACTCGCATTAGCATTTAATATGATATAAAACAGCTTAAAACAGTTACCCCTCACACTAAGAATGAAGAAAAAGACATTTCATCTGAGTATCAGCTGACCTACAAAATGCGTATGTGCTTGTCTGGAAAGGAAAATTGATATTGTTTAGTAGATGATAAATAAATAAAATTAAAAAATAACAGGATATTAACTCTAGTCCATTGATTGTTTAAATATTTTTGTACATTACGTTTTTAATTATAATTTGATGTTAAATCGATGCTCTAACCTAAAGTTAAGATCAATACTGATGTATGTAAGGGCATTCCTGCTAAAAATATTTTTAAAAAAAATCTTTAATAATGCCAGAATCCTGCTAATTAGCAGTCAGTACAAACATATTCATATCCACGAGCAACGCCATATCGTGATATCAGCTCAAACTAGCTCAATGTGTCCTGTATGCTAAACACTTCACTGGGGTTCCAAGAAGACAGCATTAGTCCAGAACGAGTAATTGAGAACATCAAAGTACATTTGCTTTGTTTACAGCGATTAAGCGATTAATTCTTATATTGACGTCTGGGGCGTCGAGAAGTGTTGGCCTTTGCCTTCCTTTCCTCACTATGTTTTCCATCTATCATGAAAAAGAACATTGTTGAGAATCTGAATCCATTGCAGGGGCAATTATGACCTAAACACAAAAGCCTGTGTTGGTGGAGCTGTTTGTGTAATCATAGTAATTTTACCAAGAGCTACTAATAATGGCTTTCAAGGCCTGTCCATTGCTGCTTTTAATTACCTTGTGAGCCTCTGCATTGATTCTTTTCCTCCATTTTTCCTCCTGCCCCCCCTCCCTTCCCTTCCCTTCTGCCTCCTTTCTTCATCTCACTCTTTTATTAATATTGTAAAGCAATAACAACTGTGTCACAACCCAGATTTCAGCAGTATAATCAACGGGATTAATTCAAAGCCAGAAGACGTGTGTTTCCGCCTGCTTTCATGGCTTTCTTTTTGGAACCCTCATTCATACGCTCATGCACTCACATCATCTTTCTGTTTTTCGTTTTCTGCCAACTTTCCCATCTGAAAGGGGGTGGTGAAGTACAAAAGGATGCGATTTAGCCCTTAGACAGGGAGAGAGTGAGGGTAGAAACAAAAGACGGAGAGCAGAGGTGGATGCTGGGACTTGGGGGTCGGGATGCTGAATTAAAGATGGAGGGATGAAAGAAGGAGAGGGAGCGAGAGTGAAGGACAAAATGCCCCTCCGGCTGCTGTTAAACCTCCCAGCAGAGCCAAGACTTACCATAGCCCACAGTGTGACAGCATGACAGTGTGTGTGTGTGTGTGTGTGTGTGTGTGTGTGTGTGTGTGTGTGTGTGTGTGTGTGTGTGTGTGTGTGTGTGTGTGTGTGTGTGTGTGTGTGTGTGTGTGTGTGTGTGTGTGTGTGTCTACAGCACACCGTGGGAGTGTGTGATGTTTTTAAACTTCAGGCCTCCTGGACTTTCTGAGCATAACATAGCACATAAGAGAGCATGGGAGCTTTGAGTATGTGTTTGTATGAGAGCTAGCTAATTTAAACTAGCAGATGACTCCATAAAACATTATAACACATAAGGGAGTCGAATCCGCTGCCAGCATTTGTTCAGTGGATCCCGTGTGCTTTAGAGAAGACATGTAAATTGTAGCTCTGGGTTAGCTTAGGTCGCTTCGTCCACTCCTTTCCTGAAATTTAGAACATGCACCAGCTAGTCCGAGCCTGCTCAGATTACCTAAGTAAGTGTGTGTGAGTGTATTTGTATGCGTGTGTCATTGTTCCCGCTGCAGCTGTATAGTTGGCAGAAAGTCTGGATGGTACTGCTCGGTTGGGATATTTCACGAGTGGATGAGGATTCAGCTAGCCCTTTTATTTCCAGACTGCTGCCTGTTTCATTGGAGGACTGTGGCTTATTTAGTTTTTTATCCTCTCATAGAGAGCCTTGTGACATAAACTTATATACAGTATAAATTAACAAAAAAACAAAAATTGTGTCAAACTGCAATTCCAAATCATTCATTGGCAAGATGCAAATATTTTTCTTTATATATTCATCCCATGGTGCTTCATGTCCAGCTCAATGGCAGTTATGTAAGAGTGTTCTTCAGCTAGGAGCACTTCTGGCCCTGGGCTTTTAAGAAAGTAATCTGTCTTAAAATACACTTTTTCATACTCTCCCTAGTTCAATTAATTTGACTACTAACAATGTCCAAATGGCTAATATATGCACAACAGGAGAACTCTGTCATATTTTTTTGAAAGCAATGAAAATCTCCACAACATTTCAAATGATGTATTGTTCTTAATAGCGTTCTGTGTTAGAAACAAATCGGTGCTGGAAATCACATTAAAATAAAATGGACTTCTTTTAAAACTCTTTTATCTTGATTAATTTTACATTATACACAACTACATAATATTATTCAGACCTTTTGCATGATTGACCTATATTAAAGTAAAATTGCTCACACACATTTTCTGAAACTATGGCTCCTTTTCTCGAAACTACACATAAAAGAACTATCTTGTGTCTTATGCTTGGTCAGTGGAGTGCAAAGGAGTTTATCATAGCACTCACATTAACATGTCTGTGCACAAAAACACTGTATATAATATATAGCATGTATGCACAATTGATGAAGTTTACTTGACCAAACCTTTAAACTTAACTGAATTAACACTGAACTGACTTGAGCTGTATATTGACACTGGCTTGTTAGAGCTGCTTTACAGCAGAATATAAATGTGTTACTTGTGTAGCTGCTTTGAAACAGTCTGTACTGTTTTGCAGATGTGGTCAGAAGATTATGAGTATATGAGTAAATGGGTTTATCATCAGAACATGGCAAACACATGCCGAACAATAGCAAACATTTTACAAATTAATATGAGGTTTTCTCTCTTACAATTGCACATTTGACATTAGCAATAGCTTGAGTTTGAATAAAGGTGTACATTTATGTTCATTCATAAAACAGGAACATTGTTTTTAAAGGGCAACATTTTATAGGTTTAAATGTGGTCTTCCATAGTATTAGATTATGTAAAGCACCGGTAAATCCACTTTTCAACTCACTACCATGGTAAAAAGGCTACATGGTTTCTATGGTATTGAAAACAGTAGCCTAAAGTATTATAATACAAATGCACATAAACTGCTAGTTTGCAAATATATTACATTGATCCTTTAATGTAATAATATCATAACATTTTATATTAATATCCCACGTCTCTGCCACAATCTCTCTCATGGTTTCAGTTTTACTACAGTAAATAATTGGCGAATTGTCAACTGAAAACTGTTTTCTGCGTCAGTATTGTTGAGAAAGTCGTGTGTGTGTGTGTGTATGTGTGTGGCCTGGTAATCCCTACGTTATGGGGACAAAATGTCCCCACAAGGACAAGGATTTCATATATTGCCATCTTTGTGGGGACATTTTGTCCCCATAACGTCATTTTCAGGTCCCCATGAGGAAAACATCTTATAAATCACACAGAAGGAGTTTTTTTTGAGAAAGTAAAAATGCAGAATGTTTCCTGTGATGGGTAGGTTTAGGGGCAGGGGCAGTGTAAGGGGATAGGATGTACAGTTTGTACAGTATGAAACGCATTACGCCTATGGAAAGTCCCCATAAAACATGGAAACACGACATGTGCGTGTGCGTGTGTGTGTGTGTGTGTGTGTGTGTGTGTGTGTGTGTGTGTGTGTGTGTGTGTGTGTGTGTGTCCCTTCTAAATTGAGATCCCCATGAGGAAACAAACTTATAAATCAATTAGTTATTTTGAAAAATGCTTCAAAAAAAAAAAAAAAAAACTTGTCTGCTTGGTAGGTTTAGGGTAGGGTTAGTTTAAGGGGATAGAATATACAGTTTATACAGTATAAAAGCCATAATGCCTGTGGAGAGTCCCCACAAATATAGTGAACTAGATGTGTGTGAAAGCTGCATACTTCTGAGCCAATGACCGCTAGTGTCCCCATGTGCATATACACAAACACACACACACACACACACACACACACACACACACACACACACAAACTCATACAGACAGTCCCCTGCTATTCCCTGATATGCGCATAAACCTTATGCTATATTGCTTGGCAGAGAGACATAAAGAGCAATATATAATGGATAAAGAGATAAACTGGGCTTGAGGGAAAAGAAGGAAATTGAGGGGAAAGAGAAGGGAAGAGAGATGGAGAGAGAGAGAGCGAGGGGTGTCCGCTTTACATTCCTCAGCATGACAATAATGCAGAGAGATGAGAAAATTAAAAATTGATGTGAGTAAATAGTTTTAAACGTCTCACTGCTGTACTGAAAAGCTCCCGCTGGATATCACCCAAACTGAGCGATGACTTTAAATTCAAAGAGAGCGACAGTCAACAGAAGGGTGAGCAGAGAGGAAAAGTTCAACTTCTGAAAGTAAAAAAAACCTCAGTGGCGGAAGGAATGATTGAGGGAAAGTATGAAGGGTGAGCAGAAGAGGAAATGGGGGAGGGGCAGGAAATGTTGGTGGGCTATAATACAAATGTGATAAAAATGTGTTATAAGAAAAAACAGATTCAAAGAGAGAAATGAGGGGATTTAAATAAAGAGCCAGAGAGAGACTATTGAGCAAAGAAATTAGGGCTCTAACTAGGGATATACTGGCCATAGGGACCATCGGGTAAATGAATCTGCAAGAAAATTAAAGTTTAGAGAGGTTTTATTGCAGTAGTACATTAAACTGCAATTTAAAATACATAATATAAAGTATTATGGAACAGCACCTCCCTATATACACTTGAGACACTCACAGGTTTATGCTTCATCTCGCCAGCTAAATGTCATGAATGAGTGTCACCTTATCGTTTCTTTATAAGAAGTCAGAAAGTCGCTCTCCAAAACCTCACCTCAAAAAAGAGGTGAATGAGCTTCCAACCTCCACCCGAACTGCTGAGACCATCACATCTTTGAAAGAAACGGCTGATAATGCCACATTTTCACCAGCATTTAAAGCGTTAGTTCAGGCAAAAATAAAAATTCTGTCATCATTTACTCACCCTCTTGTTGTTCCAACCCTGTATTACTTTCTTTTTACTGTGGAACTCTATCAAATATTTTGAAGGATGTTTTGGTTCTTACTGACCTTTTTACCTTAGCGGAATTCAATGGGAACTGAAAGTGTTTCGTTAACAAGATTCTTTAGAGTATCCTCTTTTATACAGAAGAAAGAGAATCATACAATTTGGATAATCAGTAAAACTGAATGAATATATAATCAGCGCTTTGATTACAAATGTGCTGTTCAATGCAATTAAATGGATTTCCATTATATATTCCATAATGCAAACATTTTCATTGCACCTCTTCCTAACAGCAAGGGAACGCAATATTGCTGTCGCCTTTGACCTTCAAATACTTCATAGAGTGTGCAGGCATGTCAATCAAACCAACGGCAATCATTTTGATCAAAACTGTTGCTAAAATGAAGGTTTTAAATTCATCGTAATTGAAAGGTGAAATCCTATATGAAACCCAAGTAATGGTAGATTTTACGTGAAATCATCTGACGTGTGTTCCCGCATAACAGCCGACCTCCTTCATATGAATTGGAGAGAATTTAGTAAGAAACATCTAATTAAGTGATTAAATCAAAGCATATCTGCATAATTAGTATGATTCATTTAAGAAATGATCCACAGATTAATCGCTTATCAAAAAAAGTATTAGTTGAAGCCCTGGAAAAGGAAAGAGGGACTAAAGGGGGTTGGTAAGTCTGACGGTAAGCGTGAAAATAGAATCACAACAGACTCTCTGTATGTAAATGAGCACAAAACCGCCACAGGTGTCAAATCTGGACACCAGGACTGAGTGCCCTGCTACAGACCACCTGGTGAACACACACACACACACACACACACACAGCTTCCCCTACAAAATATAGCCCACGGCCACTACCATGAAATTCACTTTCCCCTACATCACAGATACCACATCATAACCTGAGTGCCTACCAGGAGGAATATGCTGTGTGTTTAGAGGTGTGTGCGCACGTGTGGGTGTGTGTGGGCATGGTTTTGCGAAATATGAGGACACAAATGTGTATAATGACATGGGTATGACATTGGTATTACAAGAAGAGGGTGAAATATGAGGACATTGGCCATGTCCTCACTTTTCAAAATGCTTATATATCATACAGGATGAGTTTTTTTTTTTTTTTTAGAGAAAGTACAAATGCAGAATGTTTCCTGTGATGGGTAGGTTTAGGGGCAGGGGCAGTGTAGGCGGATAGAAAATATGATTTGTACAGTATAAAAACCATTACGCCTATGGAATGTCCCCACATTTAAAAAAACAAACAAACAAACGTGCGTGTGTGTGTGTGTGTGTGTGTGTGTGTGTGTGTGTGTGTGTGTGTTAGGGATAAAGCAGAAGAGGAAGCAAAGCTTAATATGAAACAAATCAGATGTCAGATCTGCAGCCTGAGTTTACCTCCAGGACAAGAAACAAAAAAAGATTTTAAATTGTCATTTCCAGCAATCTCAAAAAATTTTCCTCAAAATGAGGTGTTTCTTCAAAGGACAGTTCAATGCTGTCATCATTTACTCAACCTCGTGTAATTCCAAACTTGTACGGCTTTCTTTTTGAAAAATGTCTCCAGTATCGTTTCGGACCCCCTGATTTTTATCTTTCAAACTATCTTCTTTTGTTTTTCACAGAAGAATTTAAGTCATATAGGTTTGGATAGAGTGTGTAAAAGATGAAACAATTTTCATTTGTTTGGGTAAACTTCTTTAACCCATGAGCAACCACCTGCCTGCATCAGTTTACTGCAACCAGACCCTTAATAACGATTCTGTTAACTTCAACAGTCTTAATATCCATGTACACACATAAAAGTCACTCTGAGAGACTTCTGCTGCCACACATCTTACACAATATAGGCAATCTTTTTTTAATTACACAATTTCCTGTAGCAGCCAGTTGCGTTCCTCAGAGCTTCATTAGTTGAACACAGATAAGGTAAAGGAGAATCATGGGTAATTAAAGCGGTATATACTGACGGATTCCACACTTCCCCGAGACGCTAGAGGATTATATTCACCTCAAAAAGTGAATCAAGCAGATTTGTGTGTTTGCATCAGAAATTACTGTTAATATAACAGCTTGCACACCAATGCGACTTGCTGGCGAGGCAGAGGGAGACGCGAGTCATCATCCCACCCGTGTGCGAGAGATGATAACATTATTTTCTTTTTCAGATGAGTTGCGAGATTGTCAAGCGCTCCAGGTTTGGTCTCAAGGGTACAAGAAACAAGACTTCCAAATCTCCTGCGCAGCAACAGTCATGCCTGCATTCATTCATACTAAAAACCTCCCTGTCTTATTATGCATTTTCCTATTCTCGCAAAGAGCTCCCTGTAGCCGAGTTCCCGCAATCACCCATCGTCAAGGTCACAAGTCCGGGATGTCTCAGCACCTCGCGCACGCCCCTCGAACCGAGACAATCTCGGAAACCTAATCCATTGTTAGAGGAAGTAATCTCCTGCTATTGGAGCCTCGGGCCAATTCTGCCTGCCAGCCTTGGAAGGACAAACTCTCTGCATCGCAAGAAAAACAACAAGATGACCTCGTGTTTGCTAAACTGTGTTTTTTTACCAAACAATACAGGCTGATCAACACTGAAAGCACGTACCCGCAAGTGCTGCCCTCGTCCTCGATGCATACATTGAGATTTTAATTGAGGAATTACCAGCAACTTTTTGATGTTTTTTGTTTTTGTGGTGTAATTCATTATGGCTAATGAAGATTTATTTACCGCCTACTAATTATCCAAGATCAAAGGTTTACTCCCAAGCCTCAATTCATTGTTATAGGGTTGGATGGGGGACGACTTTGTGCTGATGCTGCACTGTTGGGTGTTGCTGTACTCTCTGGCGCTGATCCACGTTTGAAGTGCTTATCATCCCGCATCTCACATCACCTCAATTTGTTTTTCAAAGTAATCTCCAGATAGTCATTATCGCTTAGAGCATCTATCAGTTAGCGTTTGGTGTTTGAGGGATACTTGACCACGTATACGTTCCCCTCCGTGTGGCCCTTGACCCGTAAAGTAGCGGAGATCGCTTTTTGAGAGTTTACAGGAAAGTAATTACCTTCATTCATGTGTCGTTCTTTCCAAGTTAACTGCCGTTTTTTTTAGTCAAGTCCTCTATTAATATTCAAGCAGCAATTCTCTGCCTTTTAAATTCCTTTTCACTTTCATAATTTTAATTGAGGCAGCAAACAGAAATGCAGAATTTCTATTTGAATTTGAATGTGAGGTACTGTATAGACTTGGGGTGTACACGGTTGCCTTGTACCGTGACCGAGAGTGACTGTCAGATTTTTTGAAAAAAACTTGTGCACCTGGTTTTTGACCTTACTTGACGGAAGTAATGCCATTGGGTATACTAGATGAGATTCGTCTGATATAAGGTAAAAAAAACAAAACACAAATACTGTTCAATTTCTCGCAGAAAACAGTTGTTTCTTGTCTTAAGACATCAATGTTCAGATTCGTATGTCTGGGTTCTTTACTCATAAAAAACACCCCATTGACATGCATTATACGGCAACGGTTGGAGTTAAACATCTTCATTTGTGTTCTGCTGAAGAAACAAACACCTACATCTTGGACGCCCTGTGGGGTTAAGCAGATAAACATAAAACGTTCCTTTTCGGGTGAACTATCCTTTTAATTACCGTTGTGTGTCCAATGTTCTAAAGAGCTATACCATTGTGCAGCGTTTACTACGGTAACTTACTACAGAGCGGAGCCAGAGATCATTTGCGTATTCATGGTTCTGCATACAACATTTTTAAAAAATGTAGGTCTCCAATTGAAAATTTTCTAGGGACTGATCACATCAAAAAATTTCAGTTGGCCAAATTTAATTTCTGTGAATTAAATTGCATCAATTCGCAGAAATTCGATTTGGCCAGGTGGAAAATTTTGATGTGATCAGTCCCTAATTTTCAATTGGAGATTTTTTTTTTATAGTCTATACTAAATACACAAGGGTGCTGTGTTACATTCAAGCTATTTTAAGGCATATCTTTTCACAGGATTTTTTTTTTTTTTTTAATTTGGGTGTAAAATTATTGAGTTCATAAATAATTGGGCTAATTGGGTAAAAAACAATAAGGGATAAAATTATTGACTTCATGGGGACATCTTATATCGCTGTAACTTGCTAACTAGATAAGCAAAGTTTGTCAATGCATGGTTTTGCAGTGACAAAACCTTGTTTGTAAAGTTTTGAAACAGTTGAAAAAGCCTTGAAATTTGAAGGTTCAGGAAGGATTCTTCCTGAAATTAAGTTAAAATGATTTACAAAAAACAAAAACAAAAAGTATACTGATAAAAGTATAATGTATAATGTATACAGTATACAGTATAACAAAAAGTATAATGAAAATTATACACTGTAAAAAATTATTTAGAAAAAAGGTTACCTGGTTGCCTTAAAATTTTGAGTTCATTGAAATTAAAATGTTGAGTTAATACAATTAATTTTTTTTGAGATTCGACAACCTTTATTAAAATATTATTAAAAGATTTTGTAAGCATATTGGGTAATTGTGTGTGTTTTATTACTGATGATGCAGTGAAACAGCCAAATAGTGCTATTTTCATGATTTATCCATTTTTTTATGTGGTTCAGATACAAAAATATTTAGAGTTTCTATTTATTAAATAAATTTCCTTCATTGTATCAAATCAAATTTTTAATTTCAACAAACTCAAAATTTTAAGGCAACCAGGTTACTTACTTTTTTAAGTTAAACCAACAAAAAACAACATAATTTTTTTTACAGTGTAGAAATCACTTGGAAACTAACTGAAATAAGTTTAAGTTGAAGCACTGAAAATAAATGAAACCTAAATAGTAGCTATATCAAAAAAAAGAAAAAAGTAATAAAATGTAAATAAAAACTGTAAAATAAATAAATAAATACTACTACTCTAATAACATTAAAACACTGATTCCAGGTCATTTATCTTTGGAGTGTGTTCAAATTCAAGTTCAAATTCACACCCATGAACAGAAAGGAAGACAATTCCCCTCATGCTGCACAACCCAGCAATTCCCATTTACCGGCCCACTGTTGAGCACTTCAGTGGGCATATCAGAGAGGGCAGAAGACTGGGAGGGAAATATGTGATGTGGTGTGGTGTGGTGTGTGGGTGTGTGCTTCACCCCTGACCTGCCACTCAGCTCCAGACGGCTGGGTGGCCAGTAGTAAAATGTCCTCATTGATCATCTGTTCTCACTTTGTGACGGGGCCATGTTTTTGCTGTTTGCTTTAGTCTCCAACACAACTACTTCACTTAGTTTGTCCTCTATCTATCTGCTCTCTCTTTCTTTAATTTTCTCACTGAAAGCAGGATGTTTTACCCTCCACTCTGATGTGTTGCTCTCTCCTGATTCTTTGACTACCTCAGTTGTTTGTTATTCTTCCCTCCGTCTCTCGCTCTACACTGTCCTCGGTCAAGTCCTCCGCTGTGCACGCTAGCCTCTTTAACTTCCCATTCTCCACTGTTTCACAGACCATTGAACTGTGTAGTGTAGGTGCTGAGACCTTCACGCTGTTCTCCTTTAAAACTTCAGCCTTTTCTTCCTCCTTTTTCTAGCCTTATAGAACTGTACCATGGTAACTGGGTGTTTCTTCAACCTTGAGCACTTCTGGCCCTGTGGACATTTAGAAAGTGTACTCTCTTAAACACACTTTTCACAATCACTAGTTTAATTTGTCAACGTCCAACAGTAAACAGAATACTCTCATTTTTATATTTTATTTAATTTTTTTGCTGAAGATAATTCCAACCATGATGTCATTTCCACAACATTTTTAAATTTTGTAGTATTCTGTGATGGAAATGACCATTTTGAAAAATGACATTTTGAAAAAAATGTTTTGAATAAAATGGCTGATTCTTTTGTCTCCCTCAGTTTCACAAACAAGGTTTAAAGGAATAGTTCACCCAAAAAATGAAAATTGCCCCATGATTTACTCACCCTTAAGCCATCTAGGTGTATATGGCATTCTTCTTTCAGACAAATACAATCAGAGTTATATTAAAAAATGCCCTGGCTCTTTTATGCTTTATAATGGCAGTAAATGGCAGCTCAAATTGAATTACAAATTATAAAAGAGTATCCAACCATTATTAAAGTTATGCACACGGCTCCAGGGAGTAAATATCCATATTTAACACATTATAAAATAATCAATGCTGGACAATCGATTAATTGCAATTAATTGCAGCCAAAATATGTGTGTGTACTGTGCTGTGTATAATTATTATTTATAAATAAATACATACGTCGGACTTAGCATAATCATTTTGAACTGCAAGAGGCGCTACACTTTCTTCATAAGTTGAATATGGAAAGCGGTCCAACAGAAGCTAGATATTTTACTTTTTACAGTTTTAAATATGGATATTTTTCTTACAAAACCCATGATTCACTTCAGAAGGCCTTTATTAACTCCCTGGTTGTCGTGTGGATTACTTTTATATGTTTGGACTTGAATATGGATATGGATATGGAATGGGTTATGCACTTTATAAAAGCTATTTAAATGTCCTTAAACTAAGGCCTAACTCTGGCTTAATTTAAGCCCTGTCTGTAAAACCGGTACTTTATGTATCCTAAATTAATATACACAATTAAATTATTTCAATTATATGTCAGAGATTGAATAGAAATGACACACAATGCAAATTTTCTTTTTCACATTTTATTTAAAAGTTTTATAGAGTATCAGAGATGTTTAATCATTCATAATTTTATAATGGATTTGTATACGTTAATATTGACACTATAGTTCTACATGAAAGGCATAGAATAATGTCTCAAAGACAAGTGGCCCATATAAAAAGAAAATGTTTAACGTTTTAACAGTCAAGTTTAAGAAACACCCAACTATGGTATTTTGGTAATTTCCCAAATCGTCTACACAGGATTTCCTGCCCTACCTCTTTTGTTTATCAATAAAAGTGGCAGAATGAAATGATATAAAGCTGTGGTATTTTGTGATATCTAGACTTTGTTAGGATTCTGTTCAGCTCTTCAGAAAATTAAAAAAATAAATATTCAAGGTGAAGTGTGTAATTTCTGTGCCTCTAGCATCACCATAAAAATGCAAAATAACTCATTAATATTCTCTTCCAGCTAATTTAGGTGCTTTAACCAAATAATTAAGGAGATATGAACTAATGGTGCAACACATCACAAAAGGCATGATTCAGATCATATTTTGGTTTTAAAGTAAAAAAAAAGTTCAAACATTATTAAAGACAAGTGAACAGTCAGTAAAAAATAAGAACAAATACACTAATTACAAGAATATAAATACAATAATACAAAGTTCCAAATACAGTAAGGTCTAAAAGCAGTATTGAGTGTAATAAATAAATGAAAAATAACACTGCATAGTGTTTACTGTATAAATGAAATAGATTAATCTTCGTTAAAGATGTCTTTTGTTGTTTGATTAACATTAATGACATAAACAGCAGTAGATATTTATAGGCTGCTGTCACTTTAAGAGCTAATGCATGGATCCAATATAATATACATATCCAAGATTTTGTCATAATTTTGTGTGTATGTGTCCATTCAAGAGTAAGAGTAAGACGCAAAAGAGGAATCAATTCTGTGTTCGCATGCCTCTCTGTGTGTGCAGGTTCACTGTCAGAAAAAAAGGTACATTGCTGTCACTGGGGCGGTACCCTAAGGTACAAAACCAAAAAGGTACTGATATGTACCTTTAAGGTAATACTATGTTCCTTTAAGGTTCTAGTATGCACTCTTAAAGTACTGATATGTACCTTTTAAGGTATTAATATGTACCATTTAGGGGTTAGTAGTACTTTTGTACCTTAGGGTAACGCCCCAGTGACAGAACTGTACCTTTTTTTTTTTGAGAGTGTTGAAATCACTCTGGCTGGTAATACGCATTCTTTTTATAAAACATTTCCAGAGTGCAGATTGCTTTTGTGTGTAACTGACGGCTTTCAAACAGGTTTTCCAAACATAGCCATGGTTGAGACATTGAGCTGTTCATGATGCTTAAACAAACAGAGAAGTGCTTTGACATTTTGCCACAGTGTTCACATCTTTTCAGCGTATTTAAAGTTGTCTCTGAATATTAAACTGGGATTGAGGAAGGTATTTAAATACACTTCACCTATCCATATTAATGAGAAAATCAGTGAGAAAAAAACCTTCTCCTGCCTGCATGAGGTCGGCAGCGGTCAGACCGACTCATGTTACACACACCTGTCCCAAGTAAGGACTGCTCCCTCCAGCCCTCAGCGCTCATCTAGAGCTTCATTATCATCTCCATGCTCTCCACATTATGTAATCGGTGCAGGCGGCATTAGTCCCCCTCTCAAGAAGTCATCCTTTCACACACACTCCATCTGGAACAGGGGCCTATTTTAGTTCTAATGGGCCCTTCATCTAATCAAACCTAGTGAGGGCTTTAGTGCCACTCAAACTCCTGTAATTACCTCAAAAGCCTGGGACCTTTACCTCATGTGGGCATGGAACAGAGACTCGACGGGAGCCTTGGAAACTGGTGGAAGGATGAGGCAAAGAAATTAAAACAGGAGCAAAATAAAAGACAGAGGTTATGGGGCTGTTAAACAAGCACAGGGCAGAGTTTGCAAAGTCATGGCAACACTGTGCCCAATACGGAGGAATGTTCACCTCAGTGGCAATCAACCACAACATCCACTTAAGTCTGGCTCTCTCTCTCCCCTCCACCTCTCTTTTCGTGTCTCAGAGCCTCGCCTTTGATTCTTTTTTCCTCTCTCTCTCTACACATTAGCAACTTTCTCACATGTCTCCCTCTAGATAAAGTGCCAAATTGAGATACTCTTGGTGTAAAAGAAAGCAGAACTGAAAGGATTTAACTCATGATCTTAGGGGTATTTCCAGAGTGAGGGATGAGTAAAACTATATATTTTCAAAACTGTCAACTGGTTGTCTAAACCAGGGGTTTTAAATCGTTTAATACACTGTAAAAAAAAAAAAAAAAAGTCTCAAATTGAACATTTTCTAGTGACTGATCACATCTAAATTTTTCAGTTGGCCGAATTGAAATTCTGTGAATTGATGCAATTTGAAAATATTCAGTCACTATAAAATGTTCAATTGGAGACCTGAATTATTTTTACAGGGTACCAAGGACTATGATCACATTGTGATAAATCTCCACGTAGAAAGAGCCATTTATACTGTGAGGAAAAAACTATTTTCATTTTTTACAATAAGTCCAAAAGAACCACTGTGTTGAAGTAATGCTAGATGTAAACATTCTTTTAATCTTTCCTTTATTTTAAATTTTAAGTTTAAACACAAATAAGTGATCATTTTTAACATATTTAATTTACATTTTAACTTTCACAGCCCTAACACTTTTTCTTCACTTTTCTGACCCCTAGGGGTGCCTGGATCCAAAGTTTGAAAGCCCCTAAAGACAATATACACCAATCAGGCATAAGATTAAGACCTAATATTTTGTTGGTCCCCCTTTTGCTGCCAAAACAGCCCTGGCCTGTCGAGGCATGGACTCCACTAGGGCCCTGAAGGTCTCCTGTGGTATCTGGCACCAAGATATTAGCACCAGATCCTTTGAGTCCTGTAAATTGCGAGATGGGCCTTCCATGGATCGGACTTTGTTCAGCACATCCAACAGATGCTCGACTGAATTGAGATCGGGGGAATTCGGAGGCCAAGTCAAAACCTCAAACTCATTGTTGTGGTCCTCAAACTATTCCTGAACCAATTTTGCACATTATCCTGCTGAAAGAGGCCAGAGCCACCAGGGACTGGTACATGGTCTACAACAAAGCTTAGGTAGGCGGTACGTGTCAAAGTAACATCCACATGGATGGCAGGACCCAAGGTTTCAGCAGAACATTGCCCAAAGCATCACACTGCCTCCGTCTGCTTGCCTTCTTCTCATCGTGAATCCTGGTGCCATGTGTTCCTCAGGAAAACGACACACACACACACCCAGCCATCCACATAATGTAAAATATGATTCATCAGACCAGGCCACCTTCTTCCATTGCTCCGTGGCCCAGTTCTGATGCTCACGTGCCCACTGTTGGCGCCTTCGAAGGTGGAGAGGGGTCAGCATGGGCACCCTGACTAGTCTGCGGCTATGCAGCCCCATACACATCAAACTGAATACACACTTTGTATTCTGACACCTTACTATCAGAACCAGCATTAACTTTTTAAAGCAATTTGAGCTCCAGTAGCTCTTCTGTTTGATCGGAAAACACAGGCCAGCCTTCGCTCCCCGCAATGAGCCTTGGCCGCCCATGATCCCGTCGCCGGTTCACCACTGTTCCTTCCTTGGACTACTTTTCATAGATACTGACCATTTTTTCCTGCTTCTAATACATCAACTTTGAGGACAAAATGTTCACTTGCTGCCTAATATATCCCAGCCACCAACAGGTGCCATGATGAAGAGAATCAGTGTTACCGTTCACTGTTCATAATGTTATAGTCAGTGTATATTTTGTACATAATATTTTAAGAATTTGTTTTGGCTTTAGAAAAAATATAAAAGGTCATTTTAATTTCTAAAACAACATGCTGTCTTTAATATAGTATGAGATTTCCTGTTTTTTTTCCTGAGTGCATTTTTCAGTCTTTTTTGTATTTTATTTTAGGAAGGGGTCACTCGCAAAGAGATGGTATCCTTTGTATTAAATGCGTTGAAACCCCCTGAGAAAGCCTAAAATTGTAACGCTCAATTTATCTTAGCTCATCTGTTCGTCTGAACTCATTGGGAAAAATAACTAATTTCAGATTAACATTGATATGTTTCTCAAGCTGTGAGATAAAGACACTGTGGAAAAAATGCATTGCTATATTTTGCAGTCTTATTTTCCATGCTGAAACAATGCCTTGCTATTCTGAAGTCTTATTCTTTGTGCTAAGAAAGACATAGTCGGGGTCCAGACAGCAAATATGCCACTCAGATATCTCGCAGGACAAGAGGAAGAAAAATTAGATCTGAATCAGACTGCACTTCCCATCCCAAGTCTGAATTATTGACAACTCGTGTCTGGCGAGGTTTTGCCTTCTCACAAGTGACACAGACAGAATCTGGTCCATGTGTGAACAGGCACATTTCAATAATTCACATACTTGAGAGAGCAAGCGCTTAAATTCCCACAATGAATGTGCCTGAATTCGATCAAAGCGAGCCGCAGAAACAGCTTGAGAGTGATAAACCCTGAAAAATAAGCTTGTTTAATGAGCACACCTTTCTGAATGGGTTTCATTAGAATAATATCCGAGGTGTTCTTTTGAGAGAGATGGAGGAGTTTCGGGTTTATTACAGCGGTGTGCTGGCATTGCTCACTAAAATGTGAAGTCAACTTGACCACAAGCGTCCGATTCATCATTTCTGTCATTTAAATACCGCACAGTCTTCCAATAACCTCCTCTTCAGCATGTAAGCTCTGAAATGAGACATAAAGTATTGCATCTAATATGAGTGACCGCAGGCAGGCGGGTGATGGGAGCGAACAAGAAAATTAAAGGAGTGTCTAATCAGTCGAATCAGATTGAAGATAATTACGGTGAAATGCAGTTACCGAGACACGCCACCTGCGACAAACCCATAAAACACAATGATGAATCCAGCCCTCCATTGAAACGGTTTCAAATAGGCCTATTCCTCCCAATGTTTATCTCTTCGCCTTCAAATTGTAGGTGTTCACGAATTTCAGCACACCTATGACTCCTGCGTCCTGTGATCCCTAAAAGGAACATCTGTTTATATAGGGCTGTAAAATGTGTAATCTATTACAGTGATAAGAGAAAGCCAGGGAGCTACATAACAGGTCTGCCACCAGCTCTCCCTGTATACGTCGTCTTTTTTGTCTCCCGTGAGCCTGGGTTCAGTGTTCGCTGTGAAATTAAAGAAAAATAGGAAGCATGTACCTGAAGGCTTTACTAGATGTCTGTTTTTAACATACTGGTAGGAGGGCTTCCACTATAATTAAATGTCAACATCTTTACTGGGGGAATTACACAACCACACACTGGAATCAAAGGATAAACCTTGGCTTAAGATAAAGGCTTCCTCATTGCATTACAGAACAAAGTGTCAAGTGAAAATACCAATTTCTGCCCTACATGTGCTAATCCTATAGCACCTACCCTGCAAAATGCAATGTTTTGTATCTGAATAAGACTAGGAAGTCACACATTCAAAACAAAAATACATATTTGATTTCCATGCTCAGTATATGTAGGGCCCTAAAAAATGATTAGGGAGTATAAAGGGAATATTTAAAAGACAAGCTTTTTTTTAAAGAAGCAGTTTAGGTCCCATTTGATCCTGACTGTATTTGTGTCATCTGTTCTAAAATTCTGCCTAGTTGGAGAAAAAAAAACGCATCTTTTTATTAAAGTTGCTGTCTGTAACTTTTTTGTGTTGACGATTTACAAAAATGATATAATGAGAATGTACAACATTAATCCTTTTTCCAAACTGTGTTTTTGTCTTAACCTGAATCATTATGGTACACTTATAAGTTTTTATATTGGGACTATTTCAGGCCAGACTGGTAGGTACCGCTGCGGAGGAGCACAGTCCCTGAGTGATCCGCTATAGACATAAACAGAGAGAAGTAGCTCCGGCTGCAATGTTCTTCCACAAGATGCATGCAGTTCTTTTTATTAACCACTAGACTGCAAAAAGTTACGGACGGTTCAACATTCTTTAAGTAAATTTAAGTTAAGTTATTTTAACTTAAATTACATTAAAATGGCTTTAAAAATGAGTTGAATCTTGTATAACAAGAAAAATTATTTAAATGTCAAAAACTTATTTTGATGAGTTGAAGTAATGTAAAAACATGTTGTCATGACTTACTGATCATATCTTTTTTTTTTTTTTTTTTTTTTTTTTTACAGTGTACAGTCATTTCAACATTATATTTGGAATTCACTGTGGCAAACAATGACTAATAATATTTTTATGAAATATCTGAATATTTTTTAGAACAACAAACAAACACAACAACATCAAATAATGTTTCTCTGAGAATTTCCAATCTGAAAAAAATGATTCATGGTTTAGTGAGGGAGCTGAGTGGGTCTGATTCAACTACAGACTCTTTAAAAAGAAGCAGTTCATTAAAGTAATGTGGTCACAGACTGAACATCATGATTCAGGACACACGCTGTTTTTTGTAGCATGCAAGAAACACTGGCGATAAATGCCAAAACCACATATGGACGGACACTGCGTTTTCCCAAATGATGCCACAGGGAATTTGAATTCGACATTTAACACCATTTTAGTTGGACCCCGGACATACTAAAACAATGGCTGTTTTTCCATTTGTATCCACAGTCATTCCAAACTATACAATAAGGCAACTATTATAACTGTTATATGTAATTGCATTTTACTTGAAGAAAAAGGGAAAATCCATACAAATTCTCTTAAACTGTGCGGCTATTTTTATACATTTTTTCCAATTAGGAGGCAATTTGGCCCTCCAGCAGAAGCCACATTGAGTCCCAAAAAATGATGAAAACAGATTCAAACAAATGACTCACATATTGCTTGCCATCGAATAAACAAATAGAGATGATTAACTGTGCAGGGCCAGTGATGAGAGGGGACGGGCAAAGAATGCAGCATGCAGAATGCGGCTAGCACAGTTGTGGCCGTTTATTGTGTGTGTGTGTGTGTGTGTGTGTGTGTGTGTGTGTGTGTGTGTGTGTGTGTGTGTGTGTGTGTGTGTGTGTGTGTGTCAGTCACACAGCACTGCAAAAAGGGCATGAGAGAGAGAGAGAGAGAGAGAGAGAGAGAGAGAGAGAGAGAGAGAGAGAGAGAGAGAGAGAGAGAGAGAGAGAGAGAGAGAGAGAGAGAGAGAGAGAGAGAGAGAGAGAGAGAGAGAGAGAGAGAGAGAGAGAGAGAGAGAGAGAGAGAGAGAGAGAGAGAGAGAGACAATGAGAAAGTGGCGAAAACAGAAAGAGGGGCTCAGATGGAGAACACAACATGAGTCTGCAGGCCTGTGCCCAAGGGACACACACAGTCACTGAGCCTAGTACATTCTGTATTTGTTGTGCTGGGGGAAGGGACAATTTCACACGCACTATTCTTTATTTTTTCTTTGCCCCTGTTTCTTCATCTCTCTTTCACTCTCTCTCTCTCTCTCTCTGAGTGGTTCCTTACAGGTTCAAGGCTCTTTCTTCACATTATCCCTGTCACTCCCTGGCCGTCTACTTTTTTCAATCCCGTTCACATCTTTACTTCTTGAATAAGTATTTCTGTCTTTTTTAGTCTGATTCCATAGGTACAAAGATCATCTCATCTCAAACACTTCCCTTCGTTTTCGTCCCTGTTCTCTTTCCTTTATTGTTTCCTCTTGATACATCACTAAGAAACAAACTGTTCCAGGATATGACAACCTGGTATCAAAAGACTCTATTGGTTTACATAATAAAGGGGTGTGATAATCAGTTTTATTCCTCCTTCTTTTCCTACCCAACCCCCTTTTTTCCTCTCCTCTTTTACCTCTTGTCACTGGAGAGATTAATGACAGTCATCTCCATAGCTCCTCTTGACCTCCAAGGCTCAAATGAGGAGACACCGAGCCATTTCAGCATGTAAAGCCACATACAGCAAGAATTGCATAGGTGTACAGAAAAAAAATCTTCAGTTGTTCACTTATTATTAGACAATGGGAAACAAACAGCCGCACACAAACCTGGAAGTAGCTTGGACCACAAATTGCTACTGAATTTCAAACATTTGTTAATATTTTTTTCATAACACTCAACTGAGGGACTATTTTTTGCCCTGTTTTACTGTCTTAGCTTAGTATGTATAATTTGACTGTATTAAAGGCACAATATGTAAGATTTTTTAATAAAATATCCAAAAACCACTTTTGTTGTGTACTTGCATTATCCCAAAAGTTCCCAAGGATTTTTTAAATAATAGCTCATCCCATGTCAGTCGCCTATCAATGGTGTAATATCCACGCTATCCTTCGTTTCTGCTTGTAGAAACCATGGCAACACAAAAGCACACTGCTGTTGTAGTCCTTATGGAATCACGATTATTCATTAGCGAGTACAGAAAAAAAAAAAAAAACAACAACTCATAGATCAACTGAGTGAAGCAGGCTTTGGGACAAAAGGAGAAATAAGGCATTTTTGGAGAGAGCCCGCAACAAACTTGGACTTGACAGAGACAGATACTGTGGGTTTGTTTAAATTGAATTTTAGTATGATTGTTTTGTAAAACGGTGTTGAATTAACCCACAAAATCATTTAACTATAGTCACATTTCAGTTACAGGCTAATAAAGCATTACATTTCAGATTCCTTACAGCTAATTCATTACGATTAGCCAACATAAAATCAAACGTAAAGGTATTACAAAAACTAAATAATAACCTCATCTGTGAACATGATTCGTGAAGTGTATATAGCCTACATATCTGGTCTGGACGACGCAAACGACATCTTTCCTCTCTCCTTCATAGCGACATCAAGCTTCATCTTTGTTATTGTTTTGAAAATGCAACGGCTGGTGACGAAAACTTAGCTATATATTGTGCCTTTAAAATGTAGATGTAGCCTACATTACACTATTGTGCTTGTAATTGAAACATGTATCATGATTTGTATGAATTCTATTATGTTTTTAAAATTCACAGCGTTCTTCACTTTTCTCCATGATCGCCTGTAGTGGGTTTCTCTTAATGAGTTGGAAATGGAAAACCTGGAGCTAGTGGAACTGGAGCAGAGTAATTCCATTTACGATATCCCAAACCTGAATTTATTAAGTCTTCGCATTGCTTGGTGAACGCAAGGTTGTGCGAATCCTTTTTATCTGCAAGGTAAGTTATTAAATAGTTGTCATTAACTGACAACCGGGCTATTGCAGAACGGATGCGATTCGGCCCTTTGGCACACGTTAAAGACACCTAATAAAGTGTAACCGCATTTTCTTTTTTTTTCTAATGCAATTTTCGCTCTTGCTTAATAATTATTAATTTAAGCCTCATTTTACAAACAGATGGCACAGCTTGAAGAGAGGAATTAAACGGCCAGCTAGTATCTTCAAGATGCTCTTGTAATCCAAATCCCAAGACAACAGCAGATGCACTTATCATGCGATGGCAAGCATGAAATACGCGGCCCGTGTTGGGATTTGCTCTGACAGTCTTGCACTGGAGACTGATTTGGGACAGTAGCTCACCCCTGCGCAGAGGAGCCCAGAGCGGGACCTCCGAAAAGCGCATTTTAGCCTATGACATAGGCTATGATAACTGCGTTTTTGTACTGACTGTCGCAATGGCTATAGCCTGTCCAGCACGACATCTCAAACGACATCGGTAAATGAAAGAACAAAGCATAGCCCACAATATAATGATGCGCGCGAGCGTCAACGAAGAATGAATGCTGGTTAGAAACGCATCTTAAAAACGAATTGGCAAGCACATAGCCTGCGTGATGCATGCAGTTATTGAGCGAACCCACTTTATTACTAGAGCAAACGGAGTCAGCAGAGGTGCAGGTGAGTGACGCAAACTACTGACCAAAATCATAAACGCAATTAGTCTGCAAGACATGTAATAGCAGAAGAAACGGGAACGAGAACTTTCGGCTAGGGGAAAGCGTTTTAATTTCACTTTCGTAAATGCAATAACACGAGCTAACATGATTTCTACAACATGCAATGCTAATGATTTCTACAACATGTAATGCAGTCGATGCGTTTAGGCGGTGCGTATGCCCATGTTTACATATTCTATAGGCTACATCTCGCGATGGCATCATTAGATAGATAGTTCGTTTTAGTCAAACATCTGGCAAGTAAACTTTCAAAGTGGTTATAGACCGAATAAATATGTCTTACCTGTATGCGAATAAAGGAGCAGTAGGAGAGAAAGGGGAGCGCAATACTTCCAAAAAGAAGAAAATGCCATCATGTGTGTTATTCCGATCTCTCTGTTAATTCCTCTTCCTTGGAATGGAATTAGAATAACATGAGCGCGCAGGCTCTCACCTACGAGTTATGTCTTTTCTCAACTCCAGTGTTTGCTGGACTCGTTGTGTGTTACATACTAGTACTCACAAGCACACACAATCTGATACAATACTCTGAATGAAAGGTGGGAA